>NW_017731981.1:502000-503294 GCF_001890085.2 Hipposideros armiger
TCAGGACACAGCAAGAAGGTGGCCATTTACAATGCAGGAAGACAGCTCTCACCAGAAACTAAATTGGTTGGCACCTTGATTTTGGGTTTTCCAGCCTTGAGAACTATGAGAAAATAAATGTGTGTTGTTAAGCCACCTAGTTTATGATATTTTGTTTTGGCAGCCCAGGCTGACTAACACAGATTCCTATTTAATAATGATGACAAGGAAGATGATTATAGTGGTAGCTAACTTTTGGATTCCTACCATTTGCTGCACATTGTCTTAGATGGTTTACATGAATGGTTTAATCTCTACCACAACACCATGGTTAGGTGTTATTAATTGGTCTCATTTGATAAATAAGTAGAGGTTAAGTTACAGATCCAAGGCCCTGCAGTCAGTAAGTGGTAGAGCTGGGACTTGAACCCAAGACTGTGACTCCAAAGACTATGTCCTTTTCCAACACTGGGTACAGCACTTCAGTTTTGTCAGTCAATAATTATAGCTAGTGTGCGTATTCAACTTTATGTGTTGTAGAGTGTGTATTTATTTGCACCTGCTCCTCACAATGTCCTCAGGAGTAGGTATTATTGATCTTGTCCTCAAACGTAGGTATCCGTGGGTCACATCTAGTGCTCTTCCTTCTGTGCCACATTTGCCCTTCCCTATTGTAGCAGTGGCTGTTCGTGCCCATCCTACCCTTTCAAGTCTTACCATACCATTCTAGTTCAACTGCATCCAACTGACAGAACACATCTCACTTGCTGAGGGCTTTTACTGGCTGTTGAGCCTATCTGCCCATATGCCCAGCAGGCCTGAATTGCCAGGCATTAACCCCTTCCTGTTCCCCCATAGCAATCCTCAACCAATGAGTGATGGAAATTGGTGTTTACGTGCCCTGGTTCCTCTACCCTGGGCGGCAAAATTCTGAGGTGTGTGTTCTCCACAGGCTCCCAGATTTTCCCTGTTGTGGGGTTAAATTCCATTTGCTCATAGGGGTACCTTGCTTGAGGACACAGCCTTTTATGTCTGCCTTTTCTTCTTCCTTGTCTCACATCCCCATTCCCCTACTGCTGACTTCCCTCACTCACTCGTCAAATCCAATACTTGCACTTTAATTCCTTGTCTCAAATTCTACTTATAAAAACTTAGACAATTCTGTGTTGTGTGACAGTCACTGTATACTTTATCTGGCACTTTAGTTCTCCGTTATTTTATCACCTCTTCCCAACCACATTGTAAATGGTGTGAGTATATAGTTTTCCTTCATGACACCTAGACTCTTGTGTGTTTTAAATGCAAGGGGGAGGAG
>NW_017731981.1:505794-508485 GCF_001890085.2 Hipposideros armiger
AAACAGCTTATTTGGGCATTTGTGTTGCTTACTGTCAGTCTGAAAAACACTTGCCAATAGACTGTTGGTTTGTATCATCAAATATACACTGGGACATGCGCATGCACGCATGCACGTGCACACACACACACAGAGTCAAATGTTAGTGTAATCAAATTGCCAAATATGTCTTTGGCATAGTTGCCTCGTCAGTGACCAGCTGAGACTTCTGATGCAAGACTCAGCATGTATATGCTCCCCAGCTGTACTGACCAGCTGGCATATGGCACCATGCTGGCACAGGGGCATTGTCAGTCAGCCCCACAAGCATGCCGTACCACCCAGGAATAGAACCAGAGGGCCAATTCTCCCTCTGCACTGTCAGAGGAATGCCCTTTCAAAGTAGTTTAAGATAATTTTGTAAGTGTGAAAATGATCCATTTACTAGATTACTTATTTAATAGAGTTATTTAAAGTTGGGAGAACCCTGTAATTTTTAATTGAAAAGATTGGTTGTGAATGGTATGAGATTTAATAATGTTATTCCTGTGTTGAAATTCCATTTCCTAGGACTGAGCCAAAGAGCTTTTGTGAGTCACTTGGATTCATCTCATGGCCCTGCTGCCCATTTGATTTTGAATGACAGTGCTGCCTTGGATCCAAGGAGCTGCCCACTGTTCTTCTCACCTCTAGCGTGTGACATCCTGGTCTGTTTTAATGTGAGGGATGGTAAACTGGGCTGGGAATCAAGGGATAAATATTTGGATTGCATTTGTACCACAAGGGGTTGTGTGACCTCTGATTTAAATAGGCCAGGATTTGATGGTAATTTACTGAAAAGTTGCCATTCCATTCATTCATCACTATGTCACCTAAAGATATCCAGCCTTCAGGAATTTTCATTCCTTTTAATGCTCATAAGCAAACAAAACAAAATATACTCAAGGCCTATCCCACATATAGGTGGGAACCTTAATATCTTCGTGAGGTGGGGGTGGAGGAACTAGACTTCCTAGCACATCTTCCTTTGGTTTTTTGCTTATGCTAAATTCTTATCTGCTGCCCTGTAAACTGACCTCCTGGCCTGCTTCTTCCCTTCTGTTTGTTTTTTCATCGATTCCATATGTGGAAGACAATTTTGCCTTTCATTTTCCACCAATTTTCTCTTGTCCAAGACAGTATATCTAGTAGACTTGTACTGAAAGTCTGGAGGTAAAGTGTGTGTGTGTGTGTGTGTGTGTGTGTGTGTGTGTGTGTGTGTGTGTGTCCCCTCACCCCACCTCCCCTCACCAATTCATATATTGAAGCCCTAACCTCTATTACCTCAGAAGGTGACTGACTGTATTTGAAGATAGGGTGTTTACAGAGGTATTTACATTTAAATGAGATCATTAGGGTGGCCCTAATCTAAATANATTACTTTTGAAAAAGTTCATTTGATCTTCAATTCCAAGTAGGTGTCAGGACTAAATTCAGACTGAAGTTCATCTTTGCAATATGTATTATGAAAAAAGGGGGCCAATTAAGTTAATCATAAACAGGCTTGTCTGGGAAATACTTATCTACTTATGAGAAGCTCTTATTGTTTAAATTACTCTTTCATGTACTTTTATAAGGTAAGCAGAAGAAAATGGAGACTTGGCTCTGTTATAGTTGTTACAAACTGTTGTTATCTACTCACTAATGGAGAACTTTTACTAGGTGACATTGGGGCTTGAATGAGTAAATACAGTGTTCGTTCACTGGCCTAGGGTGCATGAAACATCTCTGTACTTATTTTGGTGTCATGTTGGGATGCCCGACTGCAATTTGGACTGTGTGGTGCCATTTTATTTGTGTGTGTCCTCAGTAAAGAAGGGAGAATTGCTTAAGCATGAAACTTCCCATCACACTCATGGGTGGTGTAATGGAGACTTTTTGGGTGGCTGCCCAGTTCTCGGTAATTCAACCTGCTCTGATACATAGGCATGGACTCTGAGGTCCCATCTGCCATGTCTGGTCGAATATGACCCTTCTTTCTTGGCAATGGGAAATTTTTCAGTGGTATCCTCTGAGTGGAAACCGGGCCACTTATATTCTCTTTCCTGGGAAGTTTAGAATTTTGAACTAAAAATGATGGACCTGGGAGTCAGTAAGATTGAGTTATGTTAATTCCAGCATTTCAGAGGAGTAGCTCTCATCCCTGGCCATACATTATGATAAGCTGGTGAGCTTTTGAAATATACGTATTCATGGGCTCCGCCCCCAGAGATTCAGATGTAATTTGTCTGAGTAGCATTGTTTGTTTTTCACATTTACCCATGTGATTGTATTAGGTAGTCAAGGTTACAAACCAATGCTCGGTAGGAAATGCCAAGGAAGCCCCTGCAGCATCACAAAACCCTTCCACTGTCCTTCTAATAAATTCTGTCTCTCCCTCAATGTCTCTCTGAATTTAGACCGTCTGTGTTTATTTCTTACTGGAAGAAGAATCTTAATTAATATAGATGACAGCAATGTCAGGATTACCATCTCTGAAATTTTTTTTTTGTGCATGGAAATATAACAATTAACCACATGACCCCCTATTTTGCTATTATGCATCTGGGTTTTTAAAAATGGCTATTTGGAGTTTTCCAATATTTTCTTGACAGGTCATACATATTTCTCCTCAGATGTGAATATTTTGTTTCTCTAAGGTTTTGAGACACTAATTTCATTCTCTTATTTTAG
>NW_017731981.1:511150-512162 GCF_001890085.2 Hipposideros armiger
CTTAGCAGAGTGCTGAACTCAACAAACACAAGCTATTATTATGTCACCATCTCACCAAGTGGTGCATAAGTAGGTGGAGAAAGAGGATGATAAATTGACGCAGGTGCCCAACTAGCCTTTAGTATAGGACCCAACATGTCCTTTTGGCTCACAGAAGGTCTAGCCCAGCTCATAGGGTAGGACAACAGAAAGGAGTCTGGGAAAGAAATCCTAGTTAATAATAATGTATTTGTGTCTATGTGTGCATATTTCTTGGAGACATTGTATGGCTATAAATAGCAGGATAAAATTCAAGAATACAGAGATCTGACCATTGTCACATTTACCACAACCAATATATTTAAACAAAAAATTTGTTATTGAGGCACAAATAGAAACAGCATATGCTAATTAAGCTGCTGACATCATCTCATTGTGATCAGTCTGCACCATTGCCATCCCCATGGCTGGGGGAGAGCCCCGTTTGTAACTCAAAAATGGTGAGTGAAACTTCAGAAAGAAGCTAGCAGAGTGCTCTCTCCAAGTCGTGCCAGCCCAGAGAGATGACACTTCAGGTACCCGGTGTGAGAAGAGTCCCAATTGACACCAACCTGTGGCCATTAGGGATGTAAGCTGTACAACAGTGTTAATAAATGCTGGCATCTAATCTTGACTTCATCTCCTCTGAAAGCTTTCCCTTTTATGTGTAGTTAATAAAAGGCATTGAGAAGAAAGCACCAGTCAGGCCTTGACTCTTTGTCTAATGTGAATCCTTACAATTTCTCATATAGAGCTTTTAGGGGGTAGTTATTAATTACACACATTATGGATTATACAATCAATATGCCTGAATTCCTCTAAATTATCCCATAATTTGATCACAGAGTAACTCAGTTAACAAGGCAGAAATAACTTTTAAATGATGTCTAATTACCACCCTAACCACCAGATGTCAGTTTTTAAATGCAGGTCACAGATCAGAAGGCATTTTTTACAATCGTAGGGGAGGGAACAGTGGCTGGTGAAGGAAGTT
>NW_017731981.1:514517-550423 GCF_001890085.2 Hipposideros armiger
AGTCCCTTAATGCTTCAGTCCATTTTAATGGGTGTTCTATTGCTTGCCTAACATTTTAACAGAAGCACTCATGGGTAGATATTTTACTGCAAGTACAAAATGGTTCCCTAGCAGGTAACAAAGTATAATATCAGCTGTAATGTAAATTAAAAACCTGCAAAACCCTCCAGAGAGTTCTGAATTATTTAAGTGCTTCAGAGTACGTTTAGAGATTTCCAGAATAGTGACTTGTTAAACATCACACTGCAACTCCTAACAGCTCTAAGCGTCTATGACTAAAGCTAATGGACGCCAGCTTGGCACCAGCACTTGGCGGAAGTGGAGAATTGTGTAGGTCTGACATGGGCTGGGGGTTGACTAGAAGGATGCTGGGAAGGAAGTGCTCTTAGCATGCATAACGAGAATGAAACTCCTTAATGCCTTTATTAAGTTTCTGACAAACCCCTCACTTGAGTTATAGAATTTAATAATAAGGGTCATAATATTAATTATTATTCACTTACTCTGTGCCAAGTACTTCGTAAACATTTGCTTGTTTATTTGTTCCAACTACATTAGTGTTATTATCCCTATTTAATAGTTGAGCAAACTGAGGCCCCGTGAAACTCAGAAACATGATAAAAGTCTGACAGAGGCTAGAAAAGGAAGCCATGGTTTCAATTTATATCTATTTGTCTTTAAAACTTAGGCTTAGTTAATATGCCATATTGCCTTAAAACATAATTTTGCCCATTTATTCAGTGAACATTAAATATTCACTACGTGTTAGGCACTGTTTTAGGCCCATTAGAGTACATTAGTGAATAAAATAATGTTGCTCATCTTGTTGAAATTACATCCTACTAGGGGAGGAATGACTAAAAAAACAAGTGCACAAACATACGTACTTATGTATATATATATATATATATATATATATATATATATATATATATATAATGCATACGCAATGTAAAATAAATGATAAAAACCAAAGCTCTTTTTGTGTGAGCTCTTAGCAAAAGTATTAACACGTAGTGAGGCAAGCTGTATACCTAATGAACAAAACTGGTGCAATTTCGGCTACAGGGAAAAAAACCTTGTTATGGTTAGATTGTAAAGATGAAGTCAGTGGCTCTTGGTCAGACGTTGCAATTTATAATACTTGCCAGTAGGTGGCATTCATGCCCTATAAACATAGACACGAACTTGATTGGCACATACAGTTTACAATGAGCCTCAAGTTCTTTGATTTTTATAATGCTAGGGCTTCCTATGCTATCTAATTATCTCTGTTAAATGGGTTGGGTATCTGAAAGACTTAATCAGTACATTTTGAAATACAGGTAATGTGGCTGTGTCATTTTCAGTGACAATTTATACAACTTTTATTTTAAGGTAGTCCTAAAACTGTAACCACATTTTGTTGAAGCCTATGGACTATATTCATATGCATGATGAACAATCGACTGCATGATGAAAATAGGCTCATGCAAGTGCAGCGTTCTGCTAAATTATATGGTCAGAACACACTTAGAGTAGAGAAACTAATAAAGGTTTTCACAGAGGAAAATGCGATTGAAAAATAAAACCCATTCCTAGAAACTGATATGCCTTTTAATCAAGCTTGCAAAGTTGTTTTGATAATCTGCATAGAATCTTTGCTATTTTAAAGGAAGGTGAACATTACACTATTCTTGATTTAGAAAGAAATACATGCACATTTTGAGCTCTGATTAAAGACCTCTTGGTATGATCCCTACCATCATCCTTGTCATTTGTCTTTCAGAATTAGATTGAGGGGTTAAGGCATGTAAATTGGTAACAGAGGGTCAGCATTCTGTCCTTTACAAGCCACACTGCTTTTTGCAGTAAGTGATTGAGATCCAATGTTGGATAAAACCCGAGGTCTAGAGGTAAACAGAATTTAAGGGCATGTTTATGTCCGGCTGCCTGGCTAATGTTGTTTGGAGGTACAGCCAGTGGGGCCTCTGAAACTTCCTTCTCACTCATGAACACACTTGCTAGTCTGTAGTCCACTGCATTTGTTGAAAATGTTATTTGCTTTCTGTCAGAGTTACCATCCGAATTTCAGGGCAACATCTTATTTTAAAAGCCACAAATCCCTTTTCGTTGTATGGTTAACAAACTATCAGTCAATTAGTATCCACAAGGGACATCTTGCTGATGACGTCTGCAGCAGCCAATGCGTGACTTAGCTACTTTTGTGCCGAAGACCTGAGGAGTCTAGTGGTTTCTCTTCAACATCTAATTTGGGAAAAGTTGTATTTCAGGAATTTGCTAGACTTTTGTAAAGGAAATCCTGACTTCACAAGAATTTCATCTGCTAGCGTAGGATTTTGCTATTGTATTACTCTGAAGTTAATGTGGGTACATTTACTTTTGTTCACTTGCTTTCCCTCTGGGTGTGTGTGCCTGTTCATCTCGGTAATAATAAAATGGCATCTTCTTGATTTAAATTTCACTTATGAAATTCAGACCTGTTCTTTTTCTTTTTTCTTGGAGATGACAGGAGAGTATTAGGAAGTTTTCAGTCCCCAAAAGGGACCCCGATTCTCTCTTCTCATATCCTTTCTGTGAAGTTCAGCATCTCATTTGTCTACAGCTCCTGGTATTTACTCTTAAATTGGATTTAATCCACTACTCACTATGCTGAATTCTTCTAAACAAAATCATGCCCAATGCCTCCCACTTCTATCTTAACTAAAACGTAGAGCTAAAAAAAAGAGTCTTGAATTTGCACCTGATCTACGTTTTTTTTTAGAGCCCCACATTTATTTTTCTTTAGCTGAGAAATCAAAGAAAAAAATGAAGAAACCAGTGAACTGGTAATAACAACCTGTCTTTAGCTGGGATACAGTGGGAGAGAAACTGAAATTGGTAAAATTATGTATAGAAAAACTAAGACTCTTTCTTTGATTTTGGTTTATAGGGATAGAACTGAAGATTTTAACCTAATGATACTTGGGTAAGAAATTTCTTCCAGAGCATATGAGGACTGCCAATTTTGAATTCTTTGTGTCAGCCAATTCAGTGCCGATCCCAGGACTCTGTCTGCAAGTGCCAGGGATAGATTTCTTCCAAAATGTCTATGTAAAGAGTGACTCAGGGTGGGAGAATCTTTGATAGAACAGAATTTGAGGGATTAAAAAGTAAGGCACCTGTGCAATATGGTATTTCAATAGTGTGACAAGTAAAGTGTGTAGTTCCTACTCCCTGCCTTTACTAAATGACTCTTTCTTTGAGTAATGGAGAAAAAAAGATGGTAAAGTAAAATCAACATTGTCCATAGCTTGAAAGCCCACCTGTTACAAAACCCTAGAGAAGTGGGGGCCCAGTGCAGCTTCCTGAAGTGTTGGAGGAAAGGCAGCATGGCTCACTGCTTCTAAATTAGATCACAATTTTTCTGGCTGATGGCAGCATCTTAGTGCTCACCCTGAAGGCAAAGATCTGAACAAATTACATTTTAATATCTGAGGTTCAGTTATCCCTGCTGAGATCACACAGGAGCGAAGACATACACATGCCTGGAAATCCAATAGGCCCCAGGGACTTGGCAGCAGTGCTGTACATGGAAAGAGGGTGACAGTGACAGTGCCATTAAACCTCTGCTTCTGCGGCAGAGGCTATGCTCTGCTTAACACGCGTTATCACTCTGATGGAGTACGCCTCTCTTGGATAAAAAGGGGCATGATTGGATTTAAGAACTAAACTTTGCTTAATGAAATTTTCATGTCATTAAGTGCTTAAATCCTCACTTTTTTCCCCCATACATAGGAAAAATGCTAATGTTGACATAAAGCTCAGATAAAATGTTTTTGTGAGAATATAAAGACTTCGGAGGATAAAAGCAAGAAAAGGTAAGATATGACCAGACTGGGGAAGACTTGGTATGCTGGGCTAGGGAATTTCATCTTTATTCAATAAATGTTGGGAATCATAGGACGATTTTGAGAGTAGAAATGATTAATATGGAAGAGGAATGGTTATACATATGGATAGAAAAAGGAGGAAGATCATTTAGATACAGTTGCAATGCTTGAGGCAAAGAGAACTAGGAGCTAGAAGATGGATTATAAAAGTAGGAATGCAGAGAAAAATGAAGAAAGGGTGAACATGAATTTGCAGGCTGGGCGACTGCTTGGGCACAGCAGTCAAATAGAGAGAGGGGTTGCAGTACTATGAGGTTCTAAGACTGGGTCGCTATCAGATGTGGTGCTGCTGAAGGAAATAGTATCCTTAGGAATGGAAACAGGTTTGGGAAGAGATGAGAATCCAGTTTTCAATATGGAGTGTGAGTGTCTTGTGGCAGAGCCTCATGGAACTGTCCATGAAAATACTGAAAATGTGCAACAGGAGTATTGTCAGGACCTGACCTACAGTTGTTTGGAGAGGAGACAGTCAGGGCATAAAAAGCACATTTTCTTGGAAAGTTTATGCTTCATCTAAAAATTCATTTTAATTTTGCATTTTATTCAGTAAATATTTATTTCTTAACTTTGCTTTACAACTGAGCTTGACAAATATTTAGGTAAATGAAAATAATCTTACATGGACAACTTGATGTTTATATTTGTTTGAATATGAGAATATGTTTTAATATTAGTTACAGTTTAGGCACATCAAAACTTCTGGCTGTTACTGCTTGCACTTTATCATGGACCCCAGCATTTGCTTTCAATTGTCACTCTTAGAAATGGAAGGAAATGTCAAAAGACAGAACTGAGAAAAAAGGATAAAGGGCTCTGTTGAACACTGGGGATAAATCTATATTTAAGAGGAAGATGAGTTCAAGAGGTTGATCAGAAAGTTCGGAGAATTAGTGTCGCTGGTACCGTGGGGAGAAGGAGATCAAACCATGGATGCTGAGCTCAGTCAAATGGTCCAGGGAAGACTTCAGGAATAAAGAAAAGGTCTTTAGATCAAGAAGGGAGGTTGAGGGAAGAGAAATTCCAGCAGGGCCAAGAGGGTGGAAATCAGATGCCAAGGGTTGAGGAGTAAGTGGATAGGGAAGATGTAGAGGAAGGTGAGTTTAGAATGAAAAGACTTTCACGTTTGCAGGCTGATGAGATGAAGTAGTTTCAAAGGAAATAGAAAATACAGCGAGAGAGAGACCTGTTCTGGGGGAGGCAGGAAGGGGTGGAAGGAAAGGCTTAAGTGATGAACCCATAGATGCTAATTAGGATGCTAGGTCCTGTTTCTCTCCTTTATGTCTGGCAGAACTACAAGGAATACAGTGATTAAAAAAAATCTGTTTTGTAAAGTCAGGGCATATCTGAATTAAACGTCAACATTTATCCTTGGAGGGGAATGGATTGTGGGGAATTCAGTCAGCTTAGATGATCTTGTTGCATGCTGATGGGGAGCATAGCATTCCAGAGGCTTCCTGCCTGCCAACCTGGGGTTATGGGGATGTGTCTGTTGTAACCCAATCACCGGATCTGCCTCATTTCTACCATCCAGTGGGGCGTACTCGAGGCCATGAAGGCACGCTAATGTAATTATTGCTGCCCTGGCTGGGAGATGTTCTCTAACATTCTTGGGCTAAAGAACCATAATGGAACATATAGGATAGGTTGGCATTTGGCATCGCTAAAGCCCCAGGATTCCAGGATTCATAGCCTGTTCCTGGAGAAAACTCAAACCTCCTTGCCAACTTTGTTAAATGTGCACAAATCATTCTTACATCCATTAGAGATTGGGCATACATTTCTTTTGCCAATTTGGCCAAAGCAAGCAAACGCACTTCTTTATCAAGCTGAAATCATGAGCAGACTTTACCCAGCTCCCTAGAGGGGCAGCTCAGCATGTCAGCCTGCTACTCTTACTTGTACCTCTCATCAAACATCAGTGTTAATTATGACTGATTAGGATAAGTTGGATTTGTTGACAGAATATCTAATGTAACTAATCAACTCCAATTTTTTTCAAAGTTAATTTTGTAAATGTATTCCAACTGAAGCACCATGGGGTAAGAACTTTCCTTGTTCTTGATGTATCAAAAATAGAAATAGGAGCTAATAAACTATTGTATTGCGGCTCCCTTAAGTTGCTTAGCCTTATGCCTGAGAAAAGCAAAGGAAGGAATGAATTCCTGAAGGCACAGACCAGTCTCCAGAAGCTGTAAGCGAGGTCTTTGCATGTATGTATCAATGAACGTAATTGTTCTCAGATGCTTCATTTGAGGCAATGGATTTCATCTAAGGTCACTTTCCTAAAAGTGTCATGTCTAAAAATGTGAACTCAAATCCATTTTGTTGGGTGAATTAGCAACATCTCCTTGTGTTGAATGGGGTTACGGTCAAGATGTTGCAGTGTTGACCTTGAGACTTTGATGTTGAGGCTTTTGAACTAACAGTGACATTTCCATATCCATGAAACAGAACTGTAAATATTAACAATAAATAGCTTCCCTTAGCAAATGTAAATATTCTGAAAATAGTCTGGTCCTACAAAGTAATAGAAAATTAGCTTAAATCTCATCTCACCCTCATTTTAAAATTCTCCCTACAGCCACCTTTATATTTCTCTTAGGGATGTAGTTTTTAATTTCCATAGTTCCATCTCCCTCCCCAAGGTGCTATCTGAGTAGCTCTCCTCTTGGCCATTAGGGATTTGAGTGTGAGTTTTTTTGTTTGTTTGTTTGTTTTTGTCAACTGAAATGCATACCCCAGTCATCAATGGCAAGAGATTTAACTTATATTAAATAAATATAATTATTTATATTAAAGAATATTCAAGGCATTATTTGCATGAACTCATTTTCCCAAATTTTTACACTTAGAATGACTCCCATTGTGTATAATCATTTTTAGGTAACTGGTCTCATACACAGAATCTCAACCTCATGACCTCAAAGGTTATCATTACAATGCTTGTTCACGTATATTCACAGGGGGTATTGAAAGACCAAGGATTTCCATAGTTAAACTTCAGAGGTTTGACTAAAGTTGGTAAGAAGGCTATGAAATATGTGAATTTAACCTTTGCCTATTACCATGTAAATCATTTAGTTTTAGAATGTTTGCCCTGGAATGAGTGAAGGTTTGCATTTTCTTCTTGTCAAAATGCCTGTGAACTAGGAGTGAAACAATGATGTTTGCAAATGTCAACTTTAATGCCTGTCTGCTGGATCCCAGGCAGCTGCTTTCATATATTTAAAAATTTTTAACCTCTGGATGTAATGTAAGTATTAGCAGTATGTAAAGGTGTTTCTTTATTAAAAAATATGATGACAGCACACAGTGATCAGAAAAAGAAAAATGCGAAAATCAATGCCATTCCTGCTTTTCTTCACCAGAAAGCAGGAAAAATGAGGGAATTATGCCCTTTATTTTGCTTTAAAACCATTTCAAAATAAGCATTGTTGTTGAGGTATTTTTTTCCCCCAGCACTGTCTTAATGTCTTTTTCCCACTCCTGTGTTTACAGCATGACTAACTGAGATTTGAGATGTAATTTCTTCCATGAAACTTAGGAGCTTTGAATTATGATGGTGATCTCATTAGGAAAACATTCAACCCCATAATTACTATTGGTTTCACATGGTAAAAATAAGTGATTGCTCTCAAAACAGTGGATAACAGAGGAAAGGTTAAAATTTTACCACAATGCTGCCTGTACTCCAAGGAAGAATTCTAATATGGTTGTACATTTGACTTCAATTAAACTCTCCTTAGGGGGATACATTTTATAAATGTGGGAGAAATGAAATGACTAGATTCAATTTTAATATAGCAAAAATAAGTTTCCGAGTGTTTACTCTCTGCCAGAAACTGTTCTTGGTATTTTCCATGTGTTATCTCATTTGATCCTCATAAAAGCTCAATGCAGTAGCTATCTTTGTTATTCCCCTTCTACAGATGACTCAACTGAGGTACTCTCTCTGAAAGTTTGAATCTACACAGAGTACATACAAATGAATTCAAAGATATTCTGAAAGTTTGCTCAGTAAAGCTCATGTTTTAGTTTAATTCTTTCCCTTAGCTACAGTAGAGATTGCTTGAATCTGAGCTCCAGTTTCCCTGAAGTTAATAAATAGCTTCTCCCATCTTTAGCAGCAGGAGGATAAGAAAGATATGTCTGATGGTTACAGACTTCCAAGGGGCAGGTGGCTAGTGTGCACTTGATTGGTGAATTAGATTCATTGACTATTTCGGCAGAGAGGTTATGGGATTGTAAGCTCCCCTTCTTTGACAGCTGATATCTGCTGAATTTGCAGCTTCAAGTTCAAAGTAGACCACTACCTTAAAGCTGCAATTACATAAAATTCTGGAGCCCCCACCTGCCTGGGTGGGTGTCTCGAGAGAAGTGATGTTCAGCTTTTGGGTGGATATGGACAGCATGTGGGAAGTAAACACCGGGAGTGGAAAGAAAGTGTGACCTGATGTGACCCAGCAGAGCAGAATGGCACAGCACTCAAGGAGACTGCATGAAGTCTCCAAATGGAACACATGATGTAAGCACGATGGAGAGGAAGAGGGCCAGGAGCTGGTAAGGATTTGTGACTGGGGTGACAAAGCCCAGAGAGAATGAATTCAGGAGGGATCCCCCAGTTTTTCAGTGATGTACCAAAAGCAACTAAGAGCAAAATAGAGAGGGTGGCCTAGCTATCTCTGTTTAGAAAGAACTTATCTTTTTGTCTGAGAAGAGATCAGTTGTCAAAGCTAAAATCACACTTGTTTGTTTTATTTAACTGAATGATTCCATTTATTAGAATGGTCATCAGTTCAGTTAATAATTTAGTAATCACACAAAATAAATTTTCTTAAAGCAATCTTTTTTGGGTTCTACGTTGTGATTAAAAACCATAGCTAGCTATTTTTAATCATATGAGATTTACCATGATTCTTGGGTTCTTAGATCAGGGTCTAGCCTGGGAAAGACTGTCCCTGATAGCGTGCCCCTGCTCCCCTCATTTCTCAGGAGAGAAGAAAGAGGCCCGGAAAAGGTCCTTAAACAAAGCCAAAGACTCGGGTTATTTCCTGATATTGACTGTAGAGAGCTGCGAGTTACTGTTTAGACCAGATTGTATTCCATTCGCATGAGTCAGGGTAGAGAAATTTGCTGGAGGTGTGTTTGTTTAATGTAGCTGTTGGAGTCTTTGGCTTACAGTACCTAATTTCATAGCTGTCATTTAGTCTCATGGGAATGTGGTATTTCCAGTAATTTTCAAGAATATGTGAGCTAAGCATTGCCAGATTTCATGGCAGGGATGAAATTAACACCTGATCAGAATATTCCCCTTGAGACCCTTAACCCATGAGGACCTGAATACTAGGTAACCTGTTTAAATATGCTGTGTTGGCTACCAGTTTATTTTACAAACTGCTTTAAAACATCAAGTCTTTCATATATATACTTAAAGACACAACATGTTAAAGTATTAAAAAAGCAGAAAAACCCAAATACAACTCTAACTCTTCACTTTACGGGTAAGCTTTAACAGAAGTATTTATTTTTTCTCCCTCCTTCTATTTTACATTCGGTGTTCTACTTAATTACCCCAAATATTCATAAGTTTAGAACACTAGACACCTGTCATACACTTTCTTATGAAGTGCATTTGTTATGCAAATTGTTATAGTGAACCATCATTTATAAATTATTTATGTTTGTTTTAAGGGAGGAATATGTATCCTGTTTCACTCCATATAAATTTCTCTTTACAGTCTATCAAATACAGAAAGATGCCTGAGATTAAATAAATGTGTTACTAATATTAGTGAATGCCTGATGCTTGAAGTATTACAGCAGTTTTTGGACATTGATGATTGTATTCTGGGAATTGTCATCAAGGATGAGTGATAGGTACCACTTCAGACAGGTGTCTCCATGGTCCCTTGTACCAGTCATAAAGACGACTTGCTTTGTAAGGAGACAGGAGTCAGGAAGCAGAAAAGAGAAGTATTAAAAAGGAGGTGAATATCCAAGACAGAATAAAGCAAGCATTCATTTCATTCATTAAATGTGTATTAATGGTCACCAACTCTGCTGGGGACATGAAGAAGAAGAACTGGTTCCCACCCAAAGACTGAGCGCCTAGTGGGGGAGTCAGATGTGTGGTAAATGCTTCTTGCTATCTCCCCTTATCGTAACTCTGCTACAGAACACATGTGCTCTACTCTCTTAATTTCCCCTTCTGTAAGGATGCATCTTGGCACAATTACCTTGGTTTTAGGGTATACAGCTTTCCTATCTCTTCTTCCTAGGACTTGCTTTCCTCTAGACACGAAGAAGGACTATCTGGCCCAGTGTTTCTCATCTACAGATGCTGCTTGTTACACACTCTGTTTTTGTCCATTTCCAGTCCCTGGAAGAACAGCAGCTTGTCTTCCTATGAGAGGAAAGGACATCTTTTTGGAATGCTGAAAACACTCTGAACTCTAGCCCCATCAGTTGGTGGTGGTGTGGTGATAGCATTGTAAATGTGACAAGGCTTTTAGGGTTACTTATGGCAGGCAGCTCTCCCTGGCCTTACAAATGGACTTTTACACCCTTTTGCACTTAGCTTGCAAACACGAAGCAACTATTTTTTTTTTTTTACTTTAGTAAATCAAGTTGATGGTTGATTGTGGCAGAGCTTATGGGTATAGTTTACATAAAACCACAGACAAGTTTGGGCTGGACACCCCCCAGCTATAGGCATCATGGTCCCAGCGAAGGAACTGCTTCCATCCTATTTTTCCATTTTATGTTTTAACATATTTTTTTTTCATTATGAGAGAATTTTCTAGAGGTAGGTTTAAGTATTGGAGATTCTGTTTGATAAGAGTATAACTGGTGATATGTTCTTTAGATCAGGGATTCTCATTTTGGGGGGCTTGTCAGGGTTGTAAGGCAGGATGTAACACAACATAGAGTTTGTGAAGCTGTTTGTGGATAGTAGAATTCGGTTGTATATGTGAGTAAATATACAGCAACACATACTATATTTCTGATAATATAACTTAAAGCAATACAAGCACTAAACGGTTGGTGAGATACTTAATATTTCTCCCACCTAAGTACTAACCAGGCCTGACCCTGCTTAGCTTCACGAGATCAGGTGCATTCAGGGTGGTATGGCCATAGATAGGGCACTTAATATTTCTAGTTTAAGTGGTGATATTGACAAATATCTTTCAAGACAATATCTCCCAAACATATGAAGGTGTCAATTATGTAGGGGAGAGAGAAAGAGAGAGATGGAGAGAGAGAGAGAGAGAGAGAGAGAGAGAGAGAGAGAGAGAGAGAGAGAGAGAGGAATTGGTGATGGTGGAAAGGCCATGTTCATAGATTTACTTGCAAGTTTATTTTCCATAATGATAACACATATAGAAATCTTTGTTTTTGAGTAGCATTGAGATAAAAAAGGGAAAACAGGTTTTTAAGTTAAATACACCTGGAATTAAATCCAAGATCTGTCACTTACTGGCTATGTGACTTTGGTTAAATAAACTTGAATGCCAGTTTACTTTCCTGTAAAATGTGAGTGAAAAATGCTTCTTGAAGGATCGCTGTGAGCTTTATATTAAATCATGTATGTCTGATACTCAGCCCAGACTTGCCATAGGCAGTTCATCAGTAAATGTTTGATGGATAAATGAGTACAACCTTTATTGAGGTATGATGCTGCATAAGTAACATACTTTGTGAGCAACACGTTACTGTTTGCTGAGCATCCTCTAGGTGTGTCTAAGCACTGGGGCTGCAGAAATGTTGAGCCCCAGATGCTGCCCTCAAAGCAATCACAGTCTACTGGGAGAGTCAAATCCCACACCAGTGTCATAATATCACACAATAGGAGCGATGAAGTGGGGCCCAGAGGCATCATGGCAGTGTGAGGAGGGTCATCTGAGTTAGCAAAGGGAGGCCCATCTGGGAGAGCTTCCCAGAGGGAGTGGCCCTCGAGCTGACTATGGAAGGACTAGTATGAATGAATCACTTTAATTTATTCAGGAAGGGAGTAAGAAAGGAAGAATGAGCTGGGAAAAGGCCCTTCGGGCCTGAACTCGTAACCGATTTCTTCATTTTGGGGGAAAATTACATGGATTCAAACATTTTCTTTCTTTTTTTGTGTGAAATCCCTGTACTCTCCTTACTTACCCTCTATCAGCACAGAAAGTTACAAGGAGGAGGGGGAAGATTGCAGGACACACCACGGCAGGGCTATGACTCTCAGTTTTTCTATTCCAAATGGTCTCATCTGGGAGGCCGTGGTAAGCCAGTGATTTTCCGTGCCTGGGAAAGCCTTGCTGTTTCGCAGGGGAGTGGCAAAGAGGGAGGCAGGGTAGCTTGGCAATGGTGACACCCACTGCTTTGTATGTGTGTGTGGTGGGTGCATCACTAAGCAGCTACATGGCACTGATAGTCAGTGTGATGACGTTCCTGCAGGTCCGCGGAAAAGCATTTGAGATAGCAAGATGGCCGCCATGCTAGGCCACGTCCCGTATCTTAGGGATTTCCACCTGTCTCCAAACCACCCTCTCCCAACATTACATGGCAATTATGTTTCTTCTGGGAAACCCACTTGCACCAAAAATACTGTTATTTTCATCCCCAGAACGCAAATCACTCTTTGCATTCCTGGGTAGGTGGAATCTCCTAGGCTTGCAATTACCAGAGTTATGCAAACAGCGTCTTTTAAAGATCTCCTTAGAGTACATGCTGCGTGGGGAGAAGATGCTTCTTGGAAATTGAGCATTAAAATTACCTTCAAAATACATTTATAATTGCATATAAAACAAAATGTGCATGTGAGCTGTGTGGTTTTATTTTAATTATCTCTATTTTAGTAAAAATTCCACTAAGATTTCAAGAAATAAAATCCCAGAGCCTCATAAATGAATAAATAAAGTATGAGGCATAATAAAATCAGATGATGTAATGCACATGAAAAATGGGACAAGAGGAATATAAATAGAAAATATATATAGTCTTGCAAGACTAACATTATGCTCCTTTATGAAATAAATATCTCTAGAAAATTATAAGCAAACAAGTTTTAAAATTTAGAAGTGCGCTCTATTATTTCATCTTAGGTTTTATGTCTAAACATTAATGTATTTATATTTCTTTTTGTTTTTATTAATCCACTGAAGCAGCCTTCAGCTAATTCCCACAACCTAAATGTAGTCCACAGATGCTATCTTTTCATAAAGAAAAAAAAAATTTGTATTTTGTGATGCGGCTAAATTATTTTCAATAAGAGGAGTCTTATTGTATTAGATTTTCCCATTCCTATGTAACAAAACAGTCTCAAAATCAATAAAACAGCAGCACAAATAATAAATAATATGTAGAAAAGTAGGTCACTCTTCATTAATGCATAGAGAAAATAGGTCTGCTCAAACACTGGTCTGAGAGGCGTAATTAGTGTTAGCCAGTGCTTTAAATGCTGCAAAAAGTTGTGACCAATTGCTGTCCTTCCTCCCTTCCCACCCCCACCCCCTTCCAGGCTCTAGTGTCCGCGAACACAGGAAAAGCCAATGAAAGAGTTGTTTTAGTGGTTCTGAGAGACGGACAGTTTCCGAGTCGCATCAGACAATGAAGCGCAATGTCAGGAGCGCTGTGGTGAAGTCAGTTCCCTGACCTGCAGCCCCGGAGGTGCCCCTTCCCTGTCTTCGCTTGAGGAAACTTAACTCCAAATAGAAAACTAGGAGGCTCATCTGGCAATCACGACTCCCAGGTTTGTTGCTGACATATGTCTTGGGCCAATATCACTGCTACTTGTGGGTTTGGTAAGAAGACGTCCCCGCTAAGCTTGCCTTCGGCCCTGAGAGAATCCTCCTGGCCATTTCTGTTGGTGGTGGTGAAGTATTTTTATTTATGGCAAATTCTGACATCTAAATCAGCGTATTTAGGGCAGAACTTGCAGCTCCAAAATATATTTTAAGTTGCACAGTGTAATTATTTGAATTACTTCCCAATATTTAAAAATCTGGAGGTTTCATGTTAAAAAATATTCAGATTTTTGGTATTTTTAACAAATCAGAAAATCTGACAACAATGGGCCTCTATTCCTTCATGCCCAGAGGTAAGTACTCAGTAAATACATACCCAGGCAGGCGTGTGGTTTCTGGTTGGCCAGACAGAGTGCTCAGGACCCCGCCTTACAACAGCTTGCCTGGTCACTCATTTCTGTTACCTACCTTTTTTTGTTTGTTTTTTGGACCAGTGATTCTTAAAACTGGCTGTCTATTAGAATCACCTGGAGAACTTTTTAGACCTCAGCTGCACCCCCAGCAATTTGATTGTATTGGTCTGGAGGGGGTTAGCTTTACCCCGTCTCAGGTAATTCTTATGTCTGGCCAAAATTGAGAAGAGGTGGCTCAGGAAGGATAGAACGTGGACACATCATTTTCTCATAGGGTTCCCAATTGAATCATTGCTCGGCCATGTGATCTCCATTAAAGAAGTTGTAAGCTTGGTTCCTCCAAGGAGAATTGATCTCATTTTCTCTTCCTTTAAATTTTGTAGTGCTGGGGTGACTCACTGGGGTTCATGCAATTCACAGATTGGTGTTGCTGTCAGAGGATGGATCATAGGTCTTGTCTTTCAAGCAGTTACAAATGCTGAGGATCACATTCTTAGTTTTGGGACTTTCCCGTCTTACGAAGCACAGTGTGGAGCATTGTAGTGTGCTTCTCCATGTCTCTTCCTCCCTCTCTGTCCTGCCATACCTCCAGTGCTGTGCAAGGTGGGGACCTTTTGGCTGTGCAAAAGGGGGGAACACATCTGTGGAGTATGTCATTAGATCAACTTTCTTAATGCTTATAAAAAGTCAGGATGTCAATTTAAAGTCTCATCTGTCACAAGCATTTTCAATCTTGCGGTGATTTATGAAATACTGTAAATTGTCATCATGCTGGCCATAACATCCTGGCAGCTACTTCAATAGCAGAATTTTCATCCAAAAATATCATCTATAGGTGAGATAAAAGTTTCAGAAAAAGAGTGTCGTTTAATAGGCAGGTGCTATTATCATGCGCTTACTGACAAGGGAAAATTTTCCCAGTAAGAAACTGTCTTTCCCACCCATATGAATCCCTCCCTGTACAAAGCATGGCCAAGGAGAATGCTGTCTTGCTGTTTTGCGTGCATCTTATAAGCAAGACAGAGTTCAAGGAGGACCTGTCAGGAAGAAAAGGCAAAAGAAGAATTGAAGCTTTCATTTGAAATGAATTATCCAAGGCTCTCTTTGCTGTTCTCTGTATTTTAGCCGACAGACAGGCCTTCTTTGCAGTTCGTGGGAGAAGACAGCAGGCTGTGCAGAACAGCCAGGATGGGCCAGTTTGACGTGTAATGGACTGGCAGATTTAGGATGATACAAAAATGAGTCTCTGAGTGTGTGTGTGTGGGGGGGGGGAGGAGTAAGTGGGGCAGGAAGATCAGTTGGAGCTGAGTTTCAATTGGTTCTTGTACAAAAACATTCATATGAAAACATAGTGATTTAATCAAACCTTTTTGACAGAAAACCATACCTTTGGATTCTCAGAAGAAACCTAACATTTAAAATTCCAAAATTGCTTTTTTGGACATGGATTTGCCATCACCTTAGATTTAGATGTCACCAGATTATAGAGAACCTCAGCAGGGGTCTGGTTGTAGTGGGGGAGACCATAGACTCAGAATTTTAAAACAGGGTGTTGCTGCTTACAGAACCTGCATTGCAGAAAGAAAGAGAGTCCTCATCAGGGGCTGAAAACCACTCTATCCCAATTTTTTTTTAACACTTCAAAATGACAGGCTTTTTTTAAATACTCAATTTACCCTTCAAGCTTTGCTTGTGGACAGCTGGGGAGAGGGGGTTTCCTAACACTCAGGTAGGAAAAAGGAGACAAACGGACACTTAGCAGGGAAGGGAAGATGAATTTATAAATTGCAAGACTTCCAAAAAATCTGTTTAAAAGGATGCTGATAACATACATTTGAAAGGATGGTCAAATATACATTTGAAAAGAGGTCAAATACACATTTAAAAACAAAGGGAGGCATAGTATTTGTTCTGGAGAACAAAGATTATGACATTGAAATTCTATAAAGGGGTCTTGATTGTACAAGGGAGTAAAATCTTAAGGATATTTTTGATGAGTTGACTTTTTGACAAGACAAGAAATTCTCTAGATTGAGGAGGGGCTGATTTCCTCTCCTATCCTATCTTGACATTCCTTTTTTGGTAGTCTGACCTAGAGTAGGTGCTCAAAGAATACATTTTGATAAATGATGTTTCCCTCATGGGCAGAAAGAAGTTAGACTTAATTAGAATTTTGAAAGCACTTAATTATTTGATGAAAACCACTGTGGGAGATCAATTTTGTTATATCCTCTGACAATGTTAAACTTTATCGAAGCCTTGTGCTTTTAGAAAGTAGTGACAGTTAAGAAATGTTATCACATGTTTGTATTTCAGAAATGGGTAATCATTGTCAAAGAAAGAATGGCACTGGATGGCGTTAAACAATCAAGGAGGACTTTATTCAAGACTATTGCAGCCAGAGAGAGAGAGACTGAACTCATCTCTAAATATCACAAGGTCAGCTAGGGATTCATAGTCAACAGGCAGGCTGAGAAAGTCAGTGAATGAAAAACTACCATGAGGAACTTGGTTAGCTTTCAGTGGGGGGAAGATTCTTGCTAAATTGGCTTAGCAAGATTCTTGTTAAACTGGGTTGCAGGCCAAGGACAAAGCCTGGTTGAGAAGAGGGCTCAGAGGAACCTGACTGAAGTTCTGCTGGAGGGGGTGTCCTTGTCATTACAATGAACCACCTTGTTCTTCTTGTCTGTTCTGAGGTAAAACCCACCCCTTCCTTCCTCTTGACTCCCCAAAGATTGGCAGATGACTCTCTTGTTTATCTCCTCTATGAAACCCTAGACTCCTTGCCTTTTCTTTGAGACAGCCTCATTAATGAATCTTCTTATTGCAATAGCCCAAATAAAATCATGTCCTTAGTGGGCTGGTACAGATTGTCCTTCACGGTTTTGGTGCTGTGTCCTGGAGAGAAGTGGAACCTTTGCCTTTGGAACACTATTACTCCACCCTTTGTGCTCAGTTTATGAGTGGTGACTGGGGGCGTCAGTGGTGAATCAGACTCTTGCCCTCCCCAAAATTGAATCCTATGTAATATCTTTTGTATGTAAAACTGTCTTTGAGATTTCTGGAGGACCCCTGGAAAATCATAAAAAATTTGTTTTATCTGGTAAAATATCATTTTGACATTTGCTTACAATGAAGATGGATCTTAATAAATAAGTGGATACAAGGATTTTGACTTGGGGAAAGGAACAGATTAAGGCTACATCCTAAATGTAAATGTATCATGTCATCTGCATATCCATGCAAGATTATATTACGGGTGATAGGAATATGTCCTCCTCTGATGAGATACAATGTTTATTTACCCTCCTTGAAACCCCTAGATCACTTAAACTAAAAGCATTCATGCATATATACAAACACTCAATAACTGCCAAATAACAACTACACAACAAGCACTGTGCTAGGTGCTAATGGACAATCAGAAGGACAAGTTGGTGAAGACAGACAATAGACAATTGATCAACAATAAATAATAGAGTTACATATGATAATGCTTTTTATAAAGAAAAAACAGGATGATGTGATGAAGAATAAGAGAAATGGTCAGGATGATCACAGAAGTCCTCCTAGGGAGGGCACATAAGCACAGACTAGAAGGCCTGCTGAGCTAGCAATGCAGACAACTGGGAGAAGGGCATTTCCACATCTCTCTGACCTCTACTCAGCCTACATGCTGGATGACACAATGCTTTCCATTTCCTCAGTGAAATTTTTTTTCTTGATGTGGCTGGTAGGCTACATTCAGAATGCATTGACGTTCCCACCAGTTTGTCTACTGATCAAGAGTCAGCAGTATTTCCTCCCCCCCAAATTTATTTATATTGCTTGTGTTATTTCAGTTATGCAAACCAATGAAATATGATTTTGAAAAGAGTTATTTATATGAAAATTAACTTCAACAGTATGGAAACATTTTTCAAAAGGCAGCTTGCTAAATTTTTGCTGTCAAATTAGGTGTGGGCAAGACAACTGTAAGAGTTGGAGAAAAATTATAAAAATATGGAAGGATTTTGGACTTAGGTTGTCTCACAAGAGTTTTTATGTTTTCTCACCAATTAAAGATGTCAAAACTAGAAATATTCAATAGTGTAGTACATAACTGTTATAAAACTATAAAAAGTGAACCTACAACCCCTTCCCCCCACCCAAATTAATCTTAGCCTTTTATCAAAAGATTGGTGGGGGAATATATAATTATGTTCTAGGTTAAAACAAAATATCTAAGATATATACGTAAATATGTGTATACATATAATATTTTCTTATGTTTTACCACTTTAACTTATTTTTTTCTTTTAATTGACCAACCCGCTGACCTGATTAGATAAAATTAAAAAGCTACAATATTCTCACAAGCATGAGATCATGCTATTTCTCTTGTTTTGTAATCTTTTTCCCCATTTACTATACTATGAACACTTCTCTGTGTCAATAAATATATTTGTATAGTACAATTTTAGATGCTATAGTATTTCATTATGTGAATGGATAACTTTTTAAGCTATTTACAATGGTCAGTTATTTAAAGGGTTTTAGCTTCTCAATACAATGATCATTCTTATACACACATATTTGCACACATCTTTAATAATTTTCTTAGGATAAATTCCCAGGAAGTGAATTTCTGCTCAAAGGCAGGCACATCTTTAAGAACTTTGATGTGTACAACCAAATTATCTTCCAGAAAGGTGGACTGTCGCATGTCTTTTTGGGGTGAAATGTTTCTGAAATTCCCTGAATATTTCTGAGGCAATTTGATAATCAGACAATAGAATCTGCTCTTAAAGGTTACGTGCACATAGAGGGATACTGAATTCAGGCCACTCGAAGGACAGAATGAATAAAACAACAACAAATAAAAGCATAAAACAAAAAGAAAACATAGCATAGCAGCCAATACACACCCAGCAAGATCACCATTATCTGGTGCAAAGCTAGCTTTTCCCAGTTAAAACCTTTATTTTGAGTGACAAATAAAAGGTAATAGAATCTGAGCCATTTTGGTCATAGTTGGCCTCCCACTCTCTTCTCTGAAAGTACTTATTGGCTACCTGTACCTTTCAATTTAAGGGCTGCCTGTCGGAGAACAGGCAGCACCGTTGCTTGAAGAAGCAGTCTTCTTTGTCAGCATACCTGGCTCTCTTTTTGATGGTGTCTGTTTAAAATTTGTTACTTCCTTTCCTTTAATCTACTGTGTGGTCACTTTAAATGTCATCCTTTGAAATGTCTCTTAGAGATAGCCCTAGAGGAAAATAATTGCATTAGTTACAAACACCTAGACACAGCACAAGCCCAGAATGATACACCAGTCAGATTTCACACCTTTTCCTAGCATAGCTGTCCTGAGTGTCTTTTGAGCTGATAATTAGGTTTCCAGGGTTTTCTTTCTCATTAATGGCCCTGGTACTGTCAAAAACCCCACTGAGAGGGAGATTTATTTAAGGTTGAAATTAAATTCCAATACAGAAAAAGAGCCTGGAATTCCCACCACATCATTCAGTGATAACTGTATCTCTCATCACTCTGTGCCCTGAAACAATTTAATAAGGGCTTCTGTCTTATTCCAAACTCAAATAATGACTTCCAGGTTTAACAGTCTCTATGTCAGTTATAATTAGTTTCTTCTTTACTTACTCTGTAGGTTTGGATATAAGTGCTGGGTCATCTTCTGGAGCAGAATCTCTAAAGCATCATGGAGAAGCAAGACAATGATACTTTCAAGAAAGCTTCTTTCTGGTGTGGGAAAGCTGACGGAGAAATGGAGCCTTGAGTGTAATGTGATGTAGTCAGGTGGGGAGTGGGGCACGAAGTTCTGTGGAAACACAGACAAACAAGTGACCTAATTCTTTCTCAGGGTATCAGAGCAGGCTCTCTACAGAGGAGGTGACCTTTGACCTGTGCCTAGCAGAATGGGCAGGATTTAGCTAGGCAGAGAAGATGGGCATTCTGAGGAAGTGTGATAGGGACAAGGAGAGAGTAGGGTTGTTTAAGGAGACAAAGCAGGTGGCTGTGAAATGACCTGAGGGGACCAGGCAGGATTCTCTCTCCAAACCCTTTGCCCTGCTATTACCTTCATGAAATAGTCACTTAAAAAATGGCAAAGTCTTTCTTGTTCACTATTACAAGGGAGAAATGAAGAATAGTGGTATCATTGAGTTTCTCGTAGGGACCCAAATTTTGTTCTAGCCATTATCCCATTTAGTCCTCATAATGACTCCACGGGCTCATCTTGCTTACTGCCATTGGTTTTTGGATAAGGAAACGGAAACTTGTTTGGTGATCAGTTATCAGAGGCCACATCCCTGGCAAGTTGTCTAAGGGTAGAACCTTCGAATGTCTCAGTGAAGATGTTAGCAGGGAGCAGAGCACAGCTTGCTGGGTGGGGTATGGTTAGGCAGGGGGTTTTGGGGGTGCCTCTGATGGAGGTGCTGGTGTGTGCTTGGCAGAGTGGATGCCTGGAAATGGGGGTAAAGTGAGGGGAGGTAGAAGGAAACCAAAAGAACTTGTCACAAATTTCCCCAGTGCATTTGCTCATCTATCTCTTATTCATGTAACACACACTTATTGAACATCTACTATGAGCAGACCATGAGTCAGGCATTGGGGTGACAAGGACCTGTTGAGGCAGGATTGTTACTCTTAGGGAGCTCATAATCTTGTGCAAATGTGAACTTCAGTGCATTGCAATTCACTGTAGAAATGCTCAAATAGAGGTACACCCAATGTACTGAGGTGATAAATCTGCTTGAAAGAGGGAAATGACATGGAGATGGATTTTAAGGGATTATCAGGAGATTTGCTGGGGAAGGCAAGTGGAGAAAGGCATTTGAGGCAGAAGGATCAGTAAGGTGAAGGCATGAATTTGCGAAGGGGAACAAA
The DNA here is from genome assembly GCF_001890085.2 of Hipposideros armiger. NCBI lineage: Eukaryota > Metazoa > Chordata > Mammalia > Chiroptera > Hipposideridae > Hipposideros > Hipposideros armiger. The sequence continues at coordinate 535,476 of NW_017731981.1, forward strand.
GTGTATGGAGAGTGGTGCACTCAATGTGATAGAAAGAAACTGAAGTGCAGTGGGAAATAAAGCTCAAGATCAAGGCTGGGGCCAGGCTGACAAGGGCCTTAATAAGAGCCATCCTGAGGAGTGAACTTAATCCTGTACCTTTTTTTAAGGAGAGAGCAATAAGTTCGTAACCCTAGTGGCGATTTGGAGGACAGCTGAGGAAGGAAGGGATCAGAGGCAAAGAAAGAAATTACTGTCTTCCTGCCCACTGTTGCTGAAGGGATGCAGACCACTCTGGAAGCAGGAAGAGTATGTTTCTCTTTCCTTCATCTTACTTTCTAATTTTCTATCAGTGTGGAATCTGGGATCCATGCTTTGCAGAGCCCAATCTCATCATCACAGAGCAGAGGATAGAAGGTTGGGATAGGAGCTGAGATGATGGATGAAAACGAATGTATTCACCCACCCGCTCCATGGGAGATGCAAGAACCTTTGAATTCTTGTCTCTTCATTGCTACTCACTCTGTGAAAGAAATAATTGTTCCTACCTAAGCTTGGCTTTCAAAAAGGAGAATTAAAGGTAATAAACTTAATGAGTTTCTATTCCAGGTGAAGAGTTTGGCTTTTTAAAAATTGGTGAATGAAAGACACCTTCTGTTGCCCGTGGTCTGATATTATTCTCAGCAACGTTTACTGATGACTCAGTGCAATTATCCATTGCCATTGCTATCATTATAGTGTATTATCTAATACCATCGTTATCATCTGTTTATAGGTTTTATAAGGAGAAACTTTCAGTCTCTCAGGAAGGGTATATTAAAAAGCAACCCCACAATTAAAAGGAACTATCTATTCTATTAATAGCACCAGGACATTGTTTCCTGAAATGTGTGTGTGTGTGTGTGTGTGTGTGTGTGTGTGTATGCATTTGCATTTATTTTTTTTTAGTTTCTCACTTTATATTTTTAACAGTTTTAATGAAGTATAATTAACATGTAGTATGTCTTAGTCTGTTTGGGCTGCTGTAACAAAAATATCATAGACCGGGTGGCTTATAAACAACAGAGATTTCTTTCTTGTAGTTCTGGAGGTTAGAAGTCTGAGATCAAGGCACCAGCAGATTTGATGTATGGTGAGATGGCTGTCCCTTCTGCAACAGTGGGCAGGGAGGCAGTAATTTCTTTCTTTGCCTCCGACCTCTTTCTTCTTCAGCTGTCCTCCAAATCACCACTAGGGTTACAATCTTATTGCTCCCTCCTTAAAAAAGGTACAGGACTAAGTACCTTAAGTACACTCGACCTATGTGTAGAACTGTGAAAACATCACCACAGATGTTTGTAGGAGATGCCTCTTGTCCCTTTGTATTCTCCCTTCTCCCCCTATTCCCTGTCTTCAGCCAACCCCTGATCTGATTTCTGTCACTACATAGTCTCAGGTTCAGCTACAAACAAGAGAAAAAAGAAATCTGATGTGTCAGGGAAAGATAGTTGCTTACCCAAACATCCTTTCCCACCCTTTTCCTTTTAGGTGAATCCTGATTTATATCGTGAGGGGAAAGAAAACCTTTAGACAATTGTTTCATAGCTAGTTATTGCCGTGTAACTAAGTCTTGCCAATGAAATGTAAGCAGACGTGTTATATGAGACTCCTGGGAAGACAGCTTAGGGAGCTAAGTTGGCTGGGGAAAAGGCCTTTTGCCTTTTCTCCCATTTCTCCTTCTGCTGTGTGGAATGCATTTGTAATGGCTGGAGCTCCACCAGCTATCTTGGACTATGAGCCAGGCAAATTTGAAAATTGAAGCCATTTACTCAGTTGGCAGAACAGAGAGATGAACCTGCATTTCTGATGTCATTATGATGCTTTCATACCAAATTTGTACTGTCTACACCTGGACTTCTTTTACATGAGTGTCATAAACTTCTGATTTCCTTACATAAATCTTATTTTGCTTTTATTTTTACATGCAATTGACCCTATCTTAACAGAAACATTCATACTTATATTTTTGCTTTCTCAGAGCGGTCACAACAATGCCCCCTGTTTTTGTTTCTATTTGAATTATGTACCTGATGTGGATCCTTTCTTTAAACATTTCACTTCGCTTTGACAGGGAATTGGTCACTTTGCTGGGGTCAAGCCGATCTCGAAAATATTATTAGCAATTGTTAAAAATATTTATTTTTAACAATTGCTAATATTTATTTATTTATTTTTAATTTTATTTATTTTATTTATTTAATTTTTAATATTTATTTATTTTTAATAATTATTAAAATAAAAGTATTAAAAATATTATTAGCAAAAATATTATTAACTCAATTCCTGAGGCTCTGACACATCAGCTCCTCTGACAGATTAAACTGCTATACATTTAAGCACCTTTTTACCTTAAGGGGATTTCATGGCGCACTTTCAAGCAGGGGCTGTAGAGAATCCTTCTGACCTCCTTTCTCAATGGAAGGAAAAGAACGAATGTAGAAACTATAAACCTATGTGGTGAAAGAAAAGTGTCATTAAGGCTAAATATGAATCTCCCAGAGACACTATTCCTTTGTCAACATGGACGTAGGATATTTCCATCACTGACCTGGCTTAGTGTACCATGCCCATTATCTTAATATATATGAAAAATAGAGTCCTCCTATTGCATTAACCATGATCCATGGAATACTGTGGTAGCCTTGGCGTGCTTTTTTATGGACTGGGTTCTAGGACTCATCCTCCTCACTTGCCTCTAACAAGCTTTCTCTTGTGAGGAAATGTGCTTTGAACCGTAAAATATAAACTTAATTAAGCTCTGTTAGGCGCTGCATTTCTTGTGAAAAAGGGAACATGGGTGAACTATAATAATAAAGAATTGGCCTACACAAAAATTTGTGCTATTTTTCACTGGCATTTCTGGAAATTAAGCTATTAAATTAGGAGAGTGGGTCAGGCCAGTTTGATATTTATTTTTCATTCCTTGACTACAAAATAAAAGGCTTAACTTATAATGACATAAAATCAACACCTACTGTGTTTCATTCGTTAATTTTGGTGTTCTATCAAAAACATCTCCCAGATTTGTCTTATATGATTTTTTCCCCCTTTATAAAAGTCTGGAGCATATTAGTCATGATGCCATTATATTGCAGATGTTTTTAAAAGATTTCTATAATTTCTTTCATCTTCTGCCTAGTACTTCTTAGTGAGAAAACAAAGCTGGGTATATTAGAAAGTTTAGTGGCTTGTAAAAATGTCTTGGCATTTTTAAACTGACTTCGGTGGTCTCTTTCCAGTTCTCAGTATTTTAAGAATATTGTAAACAGTTCACTAAAAGCATGAAAAATTTGGGTATTCTGGGACATATTTAACTCAGAGCTTCTTATTTATTTTAGCTTAAGCTTTACAAGGGCTTATTTCAAAATAATATTTCCCAAAGTCTTCATTATTTTCCAACTGGGCACATTTTTTTCTTTGCCATTAAAAAAATTATATGTATTGAATCTGTCTTATTTTCATAACATTTCCACGCTAGAAGATAAAGATATTTCAGCTTGTTTTCCTTTCCTTAATTTTATGTAAAAATTCCTCTTATTTCCTTTACTCAGATCATGTAACGATCTTAAGAAGAATACAGACTATTTTTTCATTGATTTGGGCACTGTAATGAAAATTGGGCACAGTGTGTAGCAGTCCATCTTCCTGTTAGACTGAAGCTTCTTAAGATAGGACATGTGTTTATCTCCCTTAACCCATTCCCTGCATCCAGCAAGTGTTCCATATACATTTGTTAAATTGATTTGAGACTAAAGGAACCAGAAAACAGAACTTTTTGACTTGCGCTTACCAAGGCTGTATTTATAGAATACTAGTTTGACGTGATGATTTTAAAAAATTAACTTGACTAATTATTTCCCTTTTAAGCTAAGTATGTTAGGGTTACATAGACATAATCTTATGAGTTGATTTGACTTCTGCTCTTCATGTTTTCATGTGAAGTAGTTAAAGCCCAGTGAAAGAAGTACCTTTTCGATTATTTGGTTACCACTCAACACTCTACAAATGCTTCCACCTCTTGATGGTGAAGTCCCTGAGATCAGAGAAGGTGATTATTTTTCTTGTAGCCCCAATGCCTCAAACAGGGTGAAAATGAGCAACAAATAATTATTGAAGAATAAGTGATCAACAAATACAAATGAAACTAACAAATGGGTAACATAATCTTGAACAAGTATGAAACTACCAAATTTATTTTTGACTTTTTAAAAAAAGCATTTTTTTTAACCTATTGTCTCTGAGTTTCATATATGGCCTTTCCTTAGTTCTCTGTGTCCTTTTTCAATGTAAGGAAGAATTGAATCCCACAGACCAATGGCTGAGAACGGAGGCAATGGAAAAAGAAGCAACTTTTTTTTTAAAGATTTTTATTAAAAATATAATTAGCATACAATATTACATTAGTTTCAGGTATACACCATAGTTATTCAATGTTTATATACCTAAAGAAGTGATCACCATGATAAGTCTAGCAACCATCTGACACCATACTATGCTATCACAATATTATTAACTATATTCCCCATGCTGTACATTACATCCATGACTTATTTGTTTTATACCCGGAAACTTGGACCTCTTTTTCACCTTCATGTTTCCACACTCTCCTTCTTAATTTTTCTTTTACAGTTAACATTTAATATTATTTTATATTAATTTCAGCTATACAGCATATGGTTAGACATATAATTTAAGAAGTAATTCCCCTGACTAGTCTAATACCCACCTGGCACTATACATATTTATTACCATATTATTGACTATATTCTCTATGATTATTTTGTAACTACCAATCTGTATTTCTTAATCTCTTCAGGTTTTTCATCCTTCCCCCCAATCTCCCTCCCATCTATCACCCTGATAAATCTAGTACCCATCTTCCACCATATGTATTTATTACAATATTATTGACTATAATCCTTATGCTATACCTTACATCCCCATGACTACTTTGCAACAACTAATTTGCACTTCTTAATCCTTTCCCTTTTCGACCCACCACCCCAACCCCCCTCCCATCTGGCAACCATCAAGATGGTCTCTGTATCTATGAGTCAGTTTATGTTTTATTTGTTTATTTTGTTCTTTAGATTCCACATATAAGTGAAACCACATTGCATCTGTGTTTCACTGTCTGACATACTGTCCATTCATGCTGCCGCAGATGGTGAAAACATTCCCTTCCCTGGACGAGCAATATTTCACTGTATATATGTACCACGTCCTCTTATCCATTCTTCTATGGACAGACACCCAGGCTGCCTCCACATCTTGGCCATTGTAAACAATGCTGCTGTGAACGTATGGATGCATACATTCCCTCAAAGTAGCGTTTTGATTTTCTTTGGATAAATACCAGGAAGTGGGATTACTGGGTCCTTCTTTGTCTCTTGTTATATATATCCTTTGTTTTAAACTCTATTTTGTCTGGTATAAGTATTGTTACTCCAGCTTTTTTTTCATTTCCATTTTCATGAAATAACTCTTTTGCATTCCTTTCCTTTCAGTCTTTGTGTGTTTTTTAATCTGAACTGAGTCTCTTTGTAGGAAGCATATGTAAGGATCTTGTTTTCTTATTCATTCAGCTCTCCTGTGTTTTTTATTGGAACATTTAATCCACTTACATTGAAAGCAATTGTTGATAGATGTATAGTTATTGCCATTTTATTAGTCATATATATATAGATAGATAGATAGATAGATAGATAGATTTTTTTTTTTTAGCTGAGCCATCCTGCCACCTGTTGGCAGCTCAGCGGCTGCTCAGCTCGGGCTGGGACTTGAACCGCTGTTGCTCAGAGCTCAAACTCTTGAGCGAGCTCTTAACCAACTGAGCCACTTGGCCGGCCCCTATTATTCATATTTTTTATCTTTATTTTTTCAATCTTAAAAGAAGTCCTTCTAACATTTCATGTAATACTGGTTTGGTGGTGATGAACTCCTTTAGCTTTTTCTTGTTTGGGAAGCTCTTTATCTATACTTCGATTTTAAGTGATAACCTTGCTGGGTAGAGTACCTTTTGTTGTAGATGCTTGCTTTTCATCACTTTGAATATTTCATGCCAGTCCCTTCTGGCCTGCAAAGTTTCTGTTGAGAAATCAGCTGACAGTCTTATGGGAGCTCCCTCATAGGTAACTAACTGCTTTTCTCTTGCCGCTTTTAGGATTTCCTCTTGTCTTTAACCTTTGGCATTTTAATTATGATGTGTCTTGATTTTGGCCTGTTTGGGTTCATCTTTTTTGGGACGCTGCACTTCCTGAGCTGTATGTCTATTTCCTTCACTAGGTTAGGAAATTTTTCATTTTCAGTCATTATTTCTTTAAATAGATCCTTAATCCCTTGCTTTCTCTTCTCCTGTTACCCCTACTATGCAAATATTGTTACCCTTGATTTTGTCCCAGCAGTCTCTTAAGCTACTGTCACTTTTTTTTTTTTGGATTCTTTTTCCCTTTTGCTATTCCAATTAGGTGTTTTCTGCTACCTTGTCTTCTAGTCTGCTAGTAAGTCCTATTAAAGCATTCTTCATTTCAGTTATTGTATTCTTCACTTCTTACTGGTTATTTTTTATGGTTTTTATGTCCTTTTTTTTAATGCTTGCTATCTCTTTGTTGAAGTTCTCAGTAAGTTCCTTGAGCATCCTTATAACCATTGTTTTGAACTCTGTCTCTGGTAGGTTGCTTGCCTTCATTTTGTTTAGTTTTTTTTCTGGATTTTTCTCCTGTTATTTGGTTTGAGACATATTTCTTTGTTTCCTCATTTTGGCTGCCTCTTGTTTGTTTCTTGTATTAGGTAGGGCTACTATGTCTCCCAATGTTGCCTGGTGGTCTTATATAGTAAGGGGTCCTGTGGGACCCGTGACACAGTCTTCCTGGTCACCTGAGACAGGTGCTCTAGGAGTGTCCCTTGTGTGAATTGTGTGTGTGCCTTCTTGTTATAGTTGAGCCTTGATTGCTGTCGGCATGTCGGTGGGTAATATTGACCTTCAGGCTGACTAGCTGTGGGGTTTGGCCATGTCCACAGCTTATGGGCTGCTATGCAGAGAGCTTACCCCATGGGAGAAGCTCTGGTGCAGGCCCAGATCAGACACTACCTGTGACTGGCAGCGGGATACCTGATAGGAGCTACAAAGTGATCCACAGTCGTTTGCTGCCTGTGCTAAACCTGGAGGCATGTGGGAGAAAACACGCTGTGAACCCAGGACAGCTGTCACCAATACTGGGCCTGGGGTAGCTTCTGAAAAAACCAGGACACTCTGAGGCCTGCTGCCACCTGCTGGCTCCTGTAAGTTTCGGCTGCTGATAGAGCCTCCTGCAGTATGAAAGTTGGGTGAGACAGGGTCCCAGCGAGTCAGCAGGGTGGAGCAGTGGAGCTCACCAAGTTAATCAGATTCAGACTTGGCCTGTGGGGGTGGGCTCAAGATGGTGTCCACTTGCCAGCTGCTCAGGAGGAGGACCTCACACAAGGAAAGTGGGAACTGTCCCTCCAGTCCTTGCCCCAAAGCTGCACAACTCAGTCTCTCCCTATATGTCTCCGATGCCCACAGTCACTGTCCCTCTGCCAGATCCCAGGGTGAGTGCCTGCATGGGCCCTTTAAGAGGATGTCTGGTTTCTGCAGTCTTCTATCCCACTAGGATGGTCAGAATCCCCACTGTTTTTTACAGCCAGAAGTTGTGGGTGCTCCTCTTCCCAGCACCAGTACTCCAGGCTGGGGAGTACCTTCATGGGGAACCTCTGTAGCCTAGTTATCTCGCCCAATTTTTAACCACCACACATGTGTGACCAACCCACTTCATGTCTCTGCCCCTCCTACCAGTCTTGATGTGGCTTTTTCTTTATGTCTTTAATTATAAAACTTCTGTTCACCTAGACTTCAGATGGTTCTCCAGATTGATTGTTCTATAATTTAGTTGTAATTTTGATGTGTTCATGGGATGAAGCATGCACAGTATTTACCTACTCTGCCATCTTGGATCTCCAAGAAGCAACCTTCTAATCAATGGTGACAGGCAGACATGGGGCCTACTCCATGTTTTCCTATGATAAATGTTTCAGACTAGCTCAGACTGTTGATATCCCAGAAAAAACTTACTCCAAAACCTTGAAAATAGAGAATGTTAGAAGCCAGAGGCTGTGTGGAGCTTGGCCCCTACCTGAAGTGGAATGTCAGGAGGGTAGCTGTTTCTAGCTCTAAATATACTCAGAGTGAGTCACCTAACTGTTAGGGAAAGATGATCCTTTTTTTCTCTATCTGTCAGAATGACTGGCATAACTATAGATGTTTGTTAAAAGGTGCCTACTAATAGCTTATAGGTGGAATTTTTGAGGCAAAGATAAAAAATAGATGAGTGGATTGAAGCTAATTTAAAATAAATACTCAGTTATGAAATATATGAAATTAATGGACTGTAATATTATTCCCCAAATTCTTATTTACTACTCAAATCTCTGTTAAAAACATCTGAGGATGAAATTATTTTCAAATAAATTATGGCGCTCAATAAAACATGACATTTATAGATTAGGACTACTTTTCTTCCTTTGGGAAAGCAAAGTTGTCCTGTTGCTTATAAATTCACTGAGAAATGAGTAGCTACAATACTTTGCCATTTTCTCTTCCGTGGGCTCCCACAGACATCTGAACTGACTTGGCCACCTATTCATGCCTGGTATACACTGTTTGCAAAGCTGACAGCAATAATTTCTCCCCTCCCTATGTGCACACCTCTCTCCAACATGATTTGGATGCTTCTCTCACTGAGAGGTGGCCTCTTTCTCACCCCTTGAGTTTAAGCTGGCTTTGGGACTTGCTCTGACCAGTAGAATGTGGTGAACATGATGTGAGAGTTCTAAACTTTAGCCTTGAAGCTACAGTTCTCACTGTCTTGGAATGATGCCCTGCAATTGCCACATAGTAAAACGTGGCCTAACCTATGTTGATGAGAAGCCATGTAAAGAAGAGATAGACTGACCCAGTTAAGTGCCCCTAGACCCACTAACCAGTGGGTCACCAGCCACCACACACATGAATGAGGCCATCTTAGACCATCCAGCCCCACTCAGCTGCCAGATGACTGCAGATGCAGAAGTGGCTTCAGGCAAAACCAAATGGAATTGCTGCCCAGCTGAGCATAGGCCAAGTTGCTGTTCCACAGAATCATGAGCAAGTAAAATCATTGTAATTTTAACCCATTAACTTTTGAGGTGATTTTTGACATGGCAATAGACAACTATTAAAGCACCCTAGGAAAAGGACCCTTTTTTACTTTTCAGTAATTCACAGTATCTCTTCAAGACAGCTTCTTATCAACTCCACTGACCCTGCTTGACTGACCTCTGGTTCCCCCCCCAGTGCTTGCTTGGTGTCCATCTCTTGCCTCTTTAAACTCATGGCTTGCTTTGGAGTGTCTGTTTTGATTCAGACTCCAGCCTCACCCTGGGATGCTGAGCTTTTGGATGTTCTTTGGCCCCATACTTTTTAGCCTGTCTCGTGTGTTACCAGAAGCCTGGTTATATATGGTGTCCAGGGACCCTGCTTTGTCAAGACGAGAATTCAGGAGAAACAGTTCGTTGAGTAAAGGCTTTTTACAGAGTCATGGGGCCCAAGGAGAAAGTTCTTGGGTTTACTGCAGCCAATTTATACCTAGAACATAGTCTCAAAGCACAGTTTCATTGATTGTTTAAGAGGTAAATCTGATCACATTCCCAAACCCCTTAAGCTTCCCTATTGTTCTTAAGATAAAGTCAAACTCTTTTTTCATGTCTCAGAAAGCTCTGAATGTTTTGTTTTCTGCCTAACCTCATCATCTCATCTCTCACCATTAATAGTCCCAGCACTGTACTTCATGCTTTGTTGGACTGAGCTAATTTTATGTTCTTGAATGTGCCTTGCTAACTAGCCCTGATATTTAAGTCACCAGTTAGTGGTCCTGGGCTATGGCAGCCCTAGGAAACTAATACAGCCTGTTATTTGCCATGCATTGTTCAGATGCTTGAAATACATCATTCAGAATAATAAAAATCACTACCCTTGAAGAACTTACAGTCTAGTGGGAGTGATGAATCATGAACCATAAATATATGTTGCAATATAGTATATACTATGGATCGAAGAAAAAGTACAGAAGAGTAAGGCAGATTAGAATTGTGGAGGAGTGGGACAGCCTAGACCTCATTGAAAAAGTGACATCTGAGCAAAGACTTGAAGATGATGAAGAAATTATTCAAGGGTTATCTGGGGGAACAGTGTTCTGGGTAAAGGGAAGAACTCAAGACATGTGGCCAAGACAGTGTGAGCCTGGTGTGTTGAAGGAGAACAGGGGAGCTTAGCATAGGGGGCTCTTCTATGGGTGGGGGTGGTGTGGTATGGGTGGTTCCAGATTATACAGGGCTCCTTAAACCCCTGAAAGCAGTTTGGCTTTTACTCTGACTTTAAGCAGAAACTAATATGGGTTTGTAGGAGAAAGTGACATGATGTAATTTATGTTTTAAAAGGATCACTCTGGCTGCTGTGTTCTAGGACAAGGCTAGAAGCAAGGAGAACCATTATGAGCCTCTTGAATAATCCAGGTGGGAAATGGGTCTCACTTGCACCAGGCCAGTGGTAGTGAATGAGATAAGAAGTGGTCAATTCTGTGTAGTTTTGAAGGCAGAGTTGTAGAGTTTGCTGAGAGATTGGATATGGGAGTTTGTCAGAGAGTAGACTCTCAAGGAGGACTCAGACGTCTTCATCTTTATCAAATGAAAGGATGGTGTTCTCTATTATTTCTTATCCTCTCTTATTTTGCTGAGGATATTAAGAAATTTTTGGTGTAATTGATTTCTTCCCTTTGCAGCCTCTGTTCCTTCTAGTTTGCTTTTTTGGTGGATTTGTTTGCTTTAGAATAGATATCTGCCCTCCATTTTAGATGATTTCCTACAATATCTGGTAATCCTGGACTCTTCATATTGAAGAGTGGGGCACGAAAACCTGTTTGGAAGTTCTATGTGTGTAGGGAAGGTGGGGAATGTTGGGGCTCTCAACATTCAGTGTAAGGCCTTTCCCAGTAAGGTGTCTTTGCCTTGGGCTGTGATGTGTTTTTAGTTCAAAGACTTGTTTTACTCACTCCAGAAAAAAAAACCTTTAGTCTTTTTTAGTCTTTCCAGGGTAAGCGATGGAAGGTGCCAGGCTGGGCAGAGTAGAGGAGGGGATCAAATCCCTTCTTAGCAGAGTTTCATTCAGTGCATTTGTTTTAACACCATCTTCACACCAGCTTCCTGAGGTACCAAGTGCATGCATTCAAGAGCCTTTGAGGGGTTCAGCAGCATAAATCATGTTGTTTTTTGATTTTCCCCTTTGCTATTGAGAGTCAGTGTTCTCTATTTAGCTAAATTGTTTTTCATTTGTCAATCTGCTTTGCAAATTCTAAAAGTTCTTGTTGGTATCTTCTTTCTTATTCTCTTTGTCCTCCTAGGCTATGTGTTCATGTCTTTTTATTTAAAAAATTGTTTTACTTTTTTTTTTGTGAACATTCTTTTTTATTGTGAAATACACATATTTTAGAATTAGTTTTAGCTGTACAACACAGTGCAATAGTTATACTTTTTACCCCTTGAAGTGACAACTCCCCTGCCACAATCCGCCGCTCCACTTCCCCCCCAATATCATACATATCTATTACAATTCCCTTGACTCCACTCCCACACTATACTCCACGTCCATGACTATATATATATTTATTTATTTATTTTAGTGAATTTCCCCATCTTTAACCAGACACCCTCTCTTCACTTGGTTAACCACTGCACATCCTCCATCCTCAGCTTTGATGTCGCTTCTCTCAGGAAGCCTTCAAGTTTGAGTAGGTGGTTCATTACTGTGTTTCCACCACTTTCTGTATTTCCCTGTCACAGTTCTTTTTACAGAGCATTGGAATTGCCTGATTATCTTCCATCTTTCTCAACAGACTATAATCTCTGTAAGGGCAGGAACAATGTTTGTTTTATTCAACATTATATCCCTGAAACCCGACATAGTGTCTAGTACATAATAGAGATTCAAAAATATCTGTTGACTGATTGTTTAAATAACCCTTCACCACATCCGCAGCACTCTGAACTGTGACCACACTTCGTGTTGAGAGAGCCTGCTGCTATTTGCTATTTTCTTTGACAGTATACAGCGTACCCCCAGGAGTGTGTACCTCACAGAGTTATCACGGGACACTTTGAACTCAACACAAGAAGCACATTTCTAACAAACCTGCTGGGAAGAGAATAATACTTTTGTGGAGAGCTTTCCCGTAGCTGTATGACAAATCTCCAACGTGTTCTTCTGTTTCATCTCTTCTCCCACAGGATTCTTCATCTCAAACACTCTTTGAACAGCCGTCAAAACCCCTAAGTCTTCTTCTCAGTGTGCTATATATAGATTAATAAGTCAACTACCTTCAGCACACCAGGTTTTCAAACGCTGGCATCTCAGCTTATCGATTTGGATCTTCTAACAAAATGTACCACAACTGTGGTTTCATTTTATGCCACAGAAAATGCCTTTTTTAGGAAAACATTTCAGTTAAAACCAGCTTCAGGCATCTGGGAACTTACAGCCTGGAGGCCTGAAGATCAAAGTGAGAATTATGTGCTTGAAAAGCTCAGCTTTCTTAATTAATAATAAATTCTGTAAACTAAGAGAAGATTTGACATGATAAAAAGTATTACTGTTTCACAAAAGTTATTTCTTCTTTTTTCCAGAACTGTTCCAGACTTTCTTTGAAAGGAACATTTTCCCTTAAGTTTTCTTCTGTTTTCACTCTGTAACCATGCAATTATTTGCAAGGGAGGAAGAAATACATGTGCCATACTGACATAGTAAAGTGAGGCATTAGGGATCAAGTAGATACAGGAAGTAGAAAGCTCTGATAGTTACATACAGGAAATAACAGTCGTCTCTGACTTTCCTTCTCCAACCCCAGCTCCATCCTACTACTTACCCCTGTAGGTTAGGTCAGCCTACACTATTCTCTTGTCCAACTGGGTACTTCTTTGTAGCACTCATAGCATATATCATCACTATTTAGTGCCTGTATTTTCTGCTAGCTGTGACCTTCACAAGGGTAAGGATTATGTCTCTCTTGTCCAATTGCTCTTCTCCAGTGACTAGAACTGTATTTAGCATTCAGGAGGCATTCGAAAACCTTTTTTTTTTTAAACATAAGAATGGATGAATGAATTATGACATAGTAAAGGAGATGTGGGTATTTGCAAAGATGGTTGCAGCAATTCCTCATACCTCTTTGCAATGTGACTTTGTTGCTCTTTGCATCAAGAGGTAGAGTCTATCCCCTCCTCACCTTGAATCTAGGCTGGCCTTGTGACTTACTTTGATCAATAGAATGTGGCAGAAGTGACATTATGTAACTTTTGAGGCTAGACTTCACGAGGCCCTGCAGCTTCTGTTGTCACCACCTGGAACCAATCCTCCATTGAGGAAGCCCAGTTAGCCTGCTGGCTCAGTGGAGAACTGATGTACTGAGCCTAAAGCCCCACCAACTGCCACACAGAGGAAAGAGGGCTTCCAGAAAGAGCCAGCCCTATCCCACCAGCCACCTGATCACAAACACATGAGTGAGCCCAGCCAACACCAGGTGGAGCAGAGTTGAGCCACCCCAACTGAGACCTACCCAAGATGTTGACCTAAAGAACGTGAGGAAATAAATAGTCATTGTTTTAAGCCATTACACACTGAAAGTGATTTGTTGTGCAACATTGATTGATACAGGAGGATTTTTCAGGTCTTTTTCAATACGAGAGCTCTCCCTATTCACACTAGAGAATCTGTAAAATCTGCCCCCTCCCTCAACCCTCATGGCTTTATTGCAGACTCAAAAGGTAAAAGTCATTCCTAGGTAGGTGAAAGCAGCTACAGGTAATTTGCAAAGAGCAAATCAAACTAAATTCCAGAATAACACATGTCTGTCATGCAGAGTGATAAAACGTAGTTGATGAAGAATCCATTTTTTAAAGAAAATCATTATTTGTATGAATTCACCCTGATTATAGAAGTGATTCATGCTAATTATAGAAAATTTGGAAAAGTCACATAATTATAGAGAAATGATAGAATTATTTAAAATTTCTCAAATTATGAATACCACTACTAATAATACATTTACTACACTACTATTGCCACTACTATTTATAATAATGTGTGTTAATAGTGAACGTGCCCCAGATTTTCCATGCTGTTATAGCAACCTTTCTATTCAGGAACATGAGACTGTCATTTTATTTATTCCAATCTTCTTTTGAGTGCGTCAATAAAGTTTTACAGGTATCTACATGTTAGACTGGCATGTATCTTCTTAGGCTTATGCTCAGTAGCTTTTAAACTGATTTTTGTAGTTACTATGAACATATTTTTTTAAAACATTATAGTTGGTATATCAGTAATCTGTTGTGATTATAATGCTGGTTAATAGACAACCGCAAAATCTAGTGGCTTAAAGTAATAAGCACTTATTTTGCTTGAGAGTTAGTGGGCCAGCTGGAGCATTTGTCTGCTCTTGGAGTTTGTCTGGTCATGAGTGTGTGGTCAGCTGTGGGTAGGTTAGGGGGCCAGGATAGGTGGCTTTCATATGTGCTGGGGTCAGCTGATCTGGGAAGGCCTCTGCTGATATCACTAGCCTGACTTGACTCAGCTCCATGAATTTTATCCTTCACTAATGTGGCCCGGGCATGTACTGTACGGCAAAGGCAGAACCTGCGAACTCATCTCAAAGGAGAGGGGGCACAAGAAGACATAAGAACATGTAAGCTCATTGTTGAGGTACTGACTGTGTGAAGTTTGCTAGTGAGAAATTGACTAAAGCAAATCATGGCTAGAACCAGAGTCAATGCAGGCAGGCACTTGGAAGGGGTTTCACTGGTATAAAGGAAAACAATTGATTTTTTTT
>NW_017731981.1:550973-553630 GCF_001890085.2 Hipposideros armiger
GACAGCCAGTTGACCTGTGAGCTGGATCTGGGCAATTAAAGGATCCTCACCCCCTCCCCTGTCCTTGAAATGTGTGTCAGCTTGCTTTCCCTAAGCTAGAAGCTGCCCCAAGGATGCAGTCTTGAGAGAGTAAGGTGTTGTTGAGACCATCTGGAGATTAGTAAACTCCCTTAAGGCCTCTATATACATTTTTAAGATTCTGGCAAGCAGGTGTAAAGATCTGCTCATTTTAGGCAACTTAGGGAACTTGGGTGCCCAAGCCTTGTAAGTTCCCTTGCTTCTTTTCTTTTCTTTTCTTTTCTTTTCTTTTCTTTTCTTTTCTTTTCTTTTCTTTTCTTTTCTTTCTTCTCTCTCGCTCTCTTTGATGTAGTCATGTTTTTTGTAACATGCTTTTCCCATGTAACAAGAAAAGCTGGAAAGGATCTAGAAAGACACAAGGCAGAGGTGTTTTCCTTAGTCATTCCTGGTAAAGTGTTTCATCAATTTCTTACTAAAAATTGGAAGTTAATATCATATCTACCCTGTAAATATACCAACTAAGGTCAATTGTCGGTTAATGTGTATCTTAAAAAAGAGTGAGATCATGTCTGGGCTCAGCCAGAGATTGAGAAACAAAAACGGTTAGGAATGGCTGCAATAGTGTAGAATGTGCTGTGTATTTACAACAACAATAGTGCTTTATCTGTAGATTAAGTATGCAATATATTGTTATTGTGTCAATTCAGGTCCTTTGAGAAGCAGATGTCAACATGGGATTATATATAATTGAGTTTTTTCGGGGGGAAATGCCAGAAGGAAGAAAGAAGATGAAGCAGAAATTACTGATGATACAGATTCAGGACTTGCAAAAGGAGGAAGGAAAGGAAGGATTTGGTAGGGTGAGCCTCAGACTGTTGTGTATTCCTCATAAAGTTTTGACCAGGCTGATGGGAAGTCCTTGAGCAAAGACTCCCCATTGTAAGAGTCCTGCTTTAGAGAGTAATAGGCCAGCTCTAATGCCCTGTTCAGCTGTCATTGGCTGGGGGCACCAGGGGAAATTGTGGCCTTGGCATGAACACCACGGTGACTCCAAAGGGTGGCAGCTAGAAGTATCGGTCTCCATTAACATCTGCCATTTACAGAGTGCGTACTATGGTCCGTAAATTTAAATATCTAATCTACAAAACTTGTAAGGTAAGTGGTATAGTTTTAGTTTTATGACTAAAGAGACTTCAACTTGCAGAGGATAAATAATCTAATGTCATAGTCAGTAAGTGGTAGTGCCAGAATTTGAACTTACATCTGTAGACACATGTTAGGATTCTTTTGTTTGAAAGCAACATAAAAAGAAATTAGAAGAAATTTGTTTTCAGGATATACCGGCACAGTTACACAGAAGGCAAGGGAATACATGCTGCCAGGATGGCCTAGAGGCAGAGATTGTCATGGGCTCCTCATGTCTCACCTGTGCTCCATCCAGTGCATCTGATTAGTTTTTCTCTGTTGCTACAGAACTGATTTTCTTGTTTATAGCAGAAAAATGGTTGCTGACAACTGTTGAGCTCAAGAGAGCATCAAAGACCAAAGCTGGAATAACTCTCTGAGGGGAGGGTTCTGCATCAGCTAGGATCCGGAGTCCATTTTTAGACTGATTAATTCATTTGGCTAGGGGATGAAATCTAGTGAGGAAATTCTGTTGGGGTGGAGTGGGGGTCTGTAAATGGTTGGGAAAGGGGAGAGAAGTTACTAGAAATGGAAGTGTTGGACATAAAACTCAACAGGTGTCCACTGCAAGACAACTCCTTCAATGGGGTGAACCCTAAATGTAATTGTAGTTAAATACATACATACATACATACATACATACATATATATATATATATATACATATACAGATATATATATATATATATCTGTATATGTATATATGTGTGTATATATATATATATATACATATATATATATGTATATGTATATATGTGTGTATATATATATATATATATATATATATACATATACATATATATATATCCCAGATCTAATTCTCCTCTGATTACTGGGAGGATACTCCTGGGGAAAGGAACAAGGCAGGTGGCCAGGTCTAATGTTGCTGTAAACATGCTGATAGCTGAACTCTCTGGTAAGTGAATTAATGATGTTTGCCAGGAAGAGAATTGTTATTTATGTCCCTAATCCAATATGACTGGTGTTCTTACAAGAAGAGGACATTTGGACATAGATAGCTACAGAAAGAAGACCATGTGAGGACAGAGTGAGAAGACAGCCATTTTCCAGCCTTAGGAGAGAGGCCTTAGAAGAAGCCAACTCTGCTCATACCTGGATCTTAGACTTCTAGCTTCCAGATAGTGAGAAAACAATTTTCTGTTGTTTAAACCACCCAGCCTGTGGTATTTTTTATGGCAGCTCTAGGTAGCTAAAATAGATATTAAGGGGGATTGTGTCCCATTTTTCTTTTTGTTCACTCATGGAATCCATGCAGAATTCAGCCTTACTGGTTTGTGTTTCTTCCTTTTCTAGCGCTTTTCTTGGGTACCTAAAATTTCTTACTCCTTTAGTATTAGAAAATTTTGTAATTCAAATATTCTCTTGCATAAAGGTAATGAATTATGATCATGGAATACTTATTTTGAAATGGAGGAATTATTGTGAATAATTTT
>NW_017731981.1:553935-560560 GCF_001890085.2 Hipposideros armiger
CCGGCGACTCATGGCAGCCCAGCTCCAGGTTGAGCTGTTGTTCAGCATCTTAGCTGTGGAGGGCAGTGTCACTGGCCCTCATGTGTGGGATCCGAACCAGGGCCCTCTGGCATCCCAAGCGAGTTCTTAACCATCGTGCCACTCGGCCGGCCCTCTGCTATCACTTTAAATGGAGTAGTTTCCTAGGGTGATTACTAGGATTTTGAACTATCTCAGTTAATGCCTTAGTTTGGAAAATATCTGATTTTTTCCCCAAAATACAGCAGAGGGGAGCCACTCTACTGATGTGTTTAAAGGGCATGGGGGAATCTAAATATTGAATTTTATCTCACTCTTACCCAACTTGCTAATTTGTACGATGCTTGAGCATTGTGCTTGAGCTATTTGAAAGCATTCTTAGAAATGGATATTTGACATGTATTTTAATTTTTCAAGCAGCTTTGCAATAGAAGGTACCAGCCAGCACCTTTCATTTATCAGTTCCCACCTCCATTTTCTGGGCTCAAGTGAGTGCACAATCAAGTTAAAGAGCTTCAGCGCTCATGCCAAATCCATTTATAAATAATATATCTACCCACTCCCTACCTCCTGCTTATACTTTTTAAAGGGATAATAAGTAGTACATTATGTTTAAAAATTTTTTAAAGCTGTGGGAAGACATGCTTTCATACTGACTCTGAGAAGTTCAGAGCAGACAGAAAAAGGCAGAAAAGTGACTGAGAAGTGGTTTGTAGATTTACCTTTTTTGTGATTAGTGTTGCTGAAGGAGCTGAAGATATCTTTGAGCTGATGAAAACTAGTTTAGGTACCAAGCTCTGAACAGAAGAGGTCAGAGGGTGAGAGGAAAGGGGCTATGTTATTGACCTCCTGGAAGGCAGTATTCCTAGGAACCTCTGGGCAGTGAGTTACAGGAATTTAAGGGATATTTCCTAAGGGAAACTCTAAAGGTCTTTATTTCCTGTAACAATCTCCAAGGTGTGTATTAGGGCAGAAGCATGTGTTTAAGCCTGCACGTGTTTGTCTTCCTGTCTGAGGCCCTGACCAATTACGTGAGCTATCATTTCTCTCTGTTCTTCTCATCTCAGGCCACCTCAGTAGGAGTTTACTTGCTGCCTCTAAGCCACCAGGCCCTGTGCCAATGTTAGGGGAGTCTGGATAAGGGACTGCGTCAAGATGAATAAGGATTGTTCCTTCGTTTAAAAAGTTTACATTTTTATAAAGGAGAAAGCATGGAAGAACAAGGCTCTGTAAACTCTAACTGGTTAGAGATAATGAGTGATTGTCAGTCAGAATGGAAGATATAATCAAAGGAAAAAGGGAGAAGGAAAGAAAGTTTTAATGAAGAAATGAGAGAGAGATACTGGCAAGTGGCAGATTCTGACACAGGGGAAAGCAAAGAACATATGTTTTAGCTTGAGTTATACTATGTTATGGGACATTTCCAGAAAGGGGGACTCCAGATCTTATGAAGAAATGGTAGCATCCCATGCCCCACAGAACAATCAGCAAAATTACTAGGTCCTAGTCTATGCAGGTAAGCCTGTTACAAGGTCACAGAAGGAGAGATGCCAAATGGTGGTGGGTATCTTTTCATTCAGGCCATAGTATCAGTTCTGTGAAGGTATGCAAACCTGACATAAGAAATTGGACAGTGCTCTCCTTTCCTGGAGCAGGTAGATGAAATGTGACACAGAGTTATCACTAATATATCAAATCTTACCAACAGTTATCTCATTCTGTTGATTCACATGAGGTTGACTGGGTCTATCAGAGAAGACTTGTGGTTAGCAATAATGATGTAAAAGTCCCATAAGAAACAAGACCTTGGATACACAGAGGGTGTCCTTGTTACTTCTTGTCTGGGAATGAAACTATAGACAAGTATTAAAATATCTGTTTACTTATTTTAACACACTCATTTGAGGGTGGGGACATTGTCTATCTTTCCACTATTGTAACCCCTTTTATTACCACAGTATGTTGTACAAAGTATTTTCTCAATAGATGTCTGTTGAATAAACACAGGAGAGAGGAAAACATTTCTGTTGAATGGATGGCAATGTTGAGGTGTTGCTGAAATAGAATTTAGATTTTTGAGCCATAAATTAAGACCCCAGCATGGTAGATTTGGAGCTAAGGAGAGTATAGAGCTCAGAATTATATGGTTGAGATGTAAACTAAATATAAAGGAAAAGACAAATAATCAGATGCACTGGTGCAGACTTGCTTTTAGAAAATGAAGGTAATAACAAGGAATGTAGGAGATGCTTAGTGATTTGCATGGAAAATCAGCAATGGTAATGAAAGCCAAAATTATGGCCTCTAACACATATATACCTCTCTAGAACAAAAACTGAACAAGGCACAGAGATTTTAATACATGGCAAGAAGATTAAGTACTTTCATAATTATCATTGAGATTCACTGAGATATGATTCAAAATGGAAAGATGATGATAGTATCCCTTTAAAGGGATAGACATCTTATAATAAAAGGTTAGAGAAGTAGTTAATTATCAAGGATACATAGACTAGTGTAGAAACTCATGATGGTATAGACTGAGGAAAACTGACACCAGAATCAGGAATTATATTGTTGGGGGAGTGTTCTTTAAGCTTCCTGGCCAGATGGAAGAAAGAGATCATATGATTTTGATAGAGATCCAGAAGATGACCTGTGTCAAGGCACAGTCATAATTGAGGGATTTCAGTTACTAAAAACCTGCTAGAATTCTCAACCTGCTAAGAAGCTGAGTGCTTGAACACTTATTGGGTCCTTTGAGAAGTTGATAACAATCTCCTGAAAGACAGGCCATTAGGGGGACAGTTCCTCTGGGCCTGCCTCTGAGGAGAAATTTGACAATGTGAAAGAAGTTTTCAGGGGAGTCCTATGACATCTTAGAGTTCATGATAACCATTGAGGGGAAACCTGCTACAGATTTCAAGAGGGTAGATGTCCAAAAGGATCAAGGAAATGACAGGCATGATTTAATGGCATGCTATGTCAAAGGGGAGATGACAACAGGTTTGGGAACTTCTTACAAATACCCTTCTGATTTTCGGTATTGTAAACCATCCATCTGATAATACTCAGGGGCAATTCTGAAAAGAAATTTAGATCGTGGCATAGAGAGATCTTCAGTGAATGCAGATTTTTGGAAGATATGTATAAATGATAGAAATAGAGGTACAGATCCATGAAAACATATGTGAGGATGGTCCACATGTATACGAATAATGTCCACAAGGCTCAAATATACTCAGGTTGACAAAAGTGCCACTGACAAATAAAATAGAATTTCTTCAATGTATTCAGAGTAAGAAAAGGATCAAGGAAGAAGCAGTAAAACAACACTTGGGAAGAAGATGCAGCATTATTCATTACCCGGTAGATTTCCTTGTATCACTTTGCTCTTCATACCAAAAAGAGTGGGGCAAACATTTGAATGGGAATGGAAACTCAATACAAATAAGGAGCTGATACAGCATTAGCAGTAAAAATGAATACAAGTCTTATGAAGCAAATTAATGACACCTTAAGGTACTCAGGAAATTCAAACAAATTAACTGAATCACTATTTGTTATTGCAGATAAATTGTGGAAATTGGGCAGGATGTGGGAGACAGAAGTCAGGCAATTATTCCAAAAGTTCTAAAATGGAAGGTGATCTCTATGAACACAATACTCATTTCTGTCAATATTTAGCCTTATATATTGTTAATATATTGTAACCATTCCCCCCCCCCCTTTTTAGCCTACGCCGTCGCTGGCGACTCACTGCAGCCCAGCTCCAGGTTGAGCAGTAGTTCAGCATCTTAGCTGCAGAGGGCAGCGTCACTGGCCCTCATATGTGGGATCCGAACCGGGGCCCTCTGGCATCCCAAGCCAATTCTTAACCATCGTGCCACTCGGCCGGCCCCCACTCCCCCCTTTTTTGCTGATAATTTTAACGCTGTCCCAGATAGTGTGTAATTTTATCTCTAAATAGATCAGTATTTATTTAGAAAATCAAAAAATGTTATTTTTATGCATAACCATAAGCAGAGGTGGCTTATTTAACAAATATTCATGATCTACCAGAAATGGAAATGACTATTGGGACTTGGATTGAGTTAACGCAAGTTCATACTAGACTAGTTTCATTTCTTTCCTTGATGGAATTTCTTAGCTTGTCAAGGCAATGCAACCAAAATGATAATGTATATCTGAACTTTATCAAGGAATCTGACAAAGCCTCTCTAATTTGTGGACAAGATGGAAGCATACAGATCTATTTCAATATTAAGTTGAAATAATGGATTTCTGTTCAATAGGAGGAAAGTTTCTATTCTTAACCTTCCCATTTTTCATATTTTTGCCGGTGAACTTTGAAGAAGATATAGAGGGTCTGTTTATCCAAGTTGTAGATAATAGAATCGTTAACCAAAAAATCTTTACTATCTGGAAGATAGATTGAATCCAATACACTGAAATTTAACAGGTCTCACTAAATGATCCTTTATTAGCTTCCAAAAACTGTACTCTAAGAGATAGGAGGTTTCAGTTGGCAATAAGTACCCAATTGACTAATGGTGTGATGAGGCTTTCAAAGAAAAGGGAATGTGATTTGAGGTTGTAGAAATACACATAGATGTCTGGAAAGAGTAGTTATAAACTTGTTCCTTCTCTGCCCCAGTGGGTCATTTGAAGAGGATTTATACAGATTGAGCAGCCGAGAGATATATAAGAGAGTAACTATTAAGGTTAAGCCATATCATGTAAAAATCTGTTGAAAGAAATGAGAATAAATATTTTGGAACAGAGAAAACTTGGGTGATATGATAACCATCTTCTCATATTTGAAGGGTTGTCATGCGAATGTATAATTAGACTTTCTGTGAAGACTTGAGTGTTAGCATTTTAACCAGTAATAGAACTTCCAGGGAGACAGTTTCAGCTCAAGACACAGAAAAAATTTCTAATGGTCAGAGTCATCTAAAGTGTGTGATTTATTTTTAAGTCACTGGAGGTGTTCCAGAATAGAGGCATCATTTCTTGGGATGTTACACCAGGTATCCAAGCCTTGGATTATTAGGTAACACTTAAAGTCTTTTTCATGCCTGATTTCTTAGCATTCTGTGAAGCTGTTTTCAGCATGCTTGACTTCAAAGAGGCCAATTTTCTAGTAATCCAATCCAAGATAATTATGTTTCATCCCCAAAAGGATGGCACAACTAAATAGGGATTTTGCCTAGCTTCCTTTCTCCTTAACTTTCTGCCCGATTCACATTTATGTGGCTTCTGACTGTCATTTTGTCTTCCTGGAAAATTCCTTCCTTTTTAAACTCAAGCTCCTTTTATGGGACAGGTATCCAGATTACCTATTGTTTTCCAATTTCTGGTTTTGGTCTGATGGAAAGGCTCTTTGGTATTTGATTGGCAGGAGTTTGGTGACACCCTCAATATGACCCAATGAATATTCTAGTTATTCTTGTCCTAGGTTATTACATTTGACCAGCTATAGAACGTTCTATGAAAATTCATAGTCTTTATACATTCATAAATTTACAGAATAGCCATAATTTAACTCTAGATATCATAATCTCCATAATTACATTAAAGTCCTTCTCTCACAAATGAATTTGTTAAAAAACCCATTTGGCTTGTGGGAGGGTTTGAGGTAATGGTGGCAAACACAAGCAGAGGTGAGCAGGGATACGAGGAGGCAAAGTTAGAGATAAAGATTTGGGAGAGTTTATGTGATGGATAGGTTGCTTAAAGAAGGTGTAGAAAGAATAGTGGGAATTTCAGCTCTGAGGTAGATTTTCACTCCTCGTATTACTCCAAGTGTGCTCTGTTACACAGGAGACTTAAATTTATTCAACATTCAGACAAAACGTTAGACTAAGAAAATAATAAAGAAAAATAGTGTTTATAGTCTTTTGTGTCATGGCCTGTGCTAGGTGCTTCATGTTGTTATCTCATTGAATTCTCATAACAACCCTTGGAGGCAGATGGTAAAAGACGCAGGTAAGGAAACAGTCAGGAGGTTAAATGCTTGCCCCAGTATACACAGCAAGTAAGCTATGGAGTGGTGATTGACGTTGACATATGTTTGCCTTTTCTACCACACCACACTGCATTCTCTGTTGTAGGGATGAAGGTAGAAGTCTCAATACATAAAATGTAGAAATGGGGCAATGAGACCATAAGTATCTTATCATCATTTTAAGCAACAAATTATTATTTGCTTTTAATTAAAAATTTTCAAGATTAAAATACTGGATTTTTGGAACTTCCTTGAGTTCAAAGCAATCAGTTCATTTTTTTTTAATTGTCAGTCTTATTTTATTTATTTATTTATTTTTATTTTTTATTTAATTTTTTTTTTTTAGCTGAGCCATCCTGCCACCTTTTGGCAGCTCAGCAGCAGCTCAGCTCGGGACGGGACTCGAACTGCTGTTGCTTAGAGCTCACACTCTTGAGTGACCTCTTAACCAACTGAGCCACTCGGTCGTTCCTGCAATCGTATTTTATTGATGTTATGGAAAAAGTATGTTAAAATTGCATTATTTACCTGGGAATTCACAAAGAATGTATCACGAAGCATGTATTCTTTGTGAATATAAAGGGTGATCTGTTTTTT
>NW_017731981.1:560966-576960 GCF_001890085.2 Hipposideros armiger
TGCTTCTAAGTTTTTATTAACATGTCTTTTTAAAAACAAGCATCCATACCAGCATGGGGGGTGTGGGTGAGAGGAGAGGGGAGGGTAGGGGGAAGGAATTCTGCTCTATTGGTAATAAAGCTCCAGGTTCATCCCATCATGGATTTCATAATTCCCCAGAGAAATGTGATCCTTAAAAATCATGTACCACTTCTTTGGTACGATCTTGTTCCAACGGGTACCAGTTTGGGCTGCGATGAGCTTCTTAAGGTCCCCGATGATGTCATTGGTGCTTCTTCCCCAGACAGATGTTGCAAACAACCTCAATCATCCTGTCGGGAACTCAAATCGCCTAGAACCTGCTGACCACAACATTATTGATTATATTCATTTTAAGAAGCCAGGAAACACATGCAAATTCATCAGCCGTCAAATGCATCAAGCAATAACTCAAAACATTCTGCAAACCATGAAAAAGCAGAGTTTCTTTTGTTGTTGCTTTGTTTTTTTATATAATTTCATAGCTGTCCCAGGAACCAATGTGGCCAATTTGCTTGACCTTAAGTGTTTCCAGGGACAACACGGGAATTTTGTTGTCCCGATCAATATGGGAAAAGGTTTCTTGACTTCCAAATACCTTGAGTTCAATGACGTCTTCTTGAGAGGAATGCGAGTCTAAGCTCAGGGCTGTGGGAAGCCTTTAGCAGCTGGTGGCATGTTGGTGGAGGGCTGTGATAATTCACTTACCATCAATCCCCTTATCGCCTGATTACACTGCTTTTTAAAAGCTATACCTAGGGTAAATCTCTTCAATGGATTTTGCTGTCAGGAGTCAGTTTGAGTTCACATGGGAAAGGCAGATTAGTGCCTCACTGGTTAAGTGCTTGAGCAATTTGCCCTACATGTTAAATTATGGGCTTTATCAGCTCAGAGCTGCTTAATTTCCGGAGCAGGGTGAAAATGATACCATTTGGGCCAACCGTTGATCTTCACATTTCAGTCACTGGGAAATTTGGCAGTTTGAACTTCTCTGTGACTTTAGTAAAATGCTTTAAGTTCTGGGACTGATTTTTCAATATTATGGGCAGCCCCTGTCTCATTTGATAAGTTGTTTGGTCACATTACTATGAATTACTATAGAGCCTGACTCCTTTATCTCTTCAAATAAGTGTAAGAATTTGCTGAAAAATAATAATATTGTTAGTGTTAGTATTGGTTCCCAGTTTGTGTGGTTGTGTGATGTGGCATGTAAATAAAGCTAAAACAATGACATTCAGAGAGCAATGACAAAAAAAGCCCCACAGTCTACCTCAAAATCAAAAAGTTGGAATAAACTATAGTGCTATTCCCCAAATGCCGCTATGTCTATTTGAGGAGAGGTGTTGCCTTCAGACAACCCTCACTGAAACTCTTAGAAACAAAAATTCCTTTCTTCTATTTGTGAATTATTTCACCCACCTTGATGTCTCCTAACAACTTCAGGTACGTGATTAACTGGACTTCTATTTTGCAAATTAAGGTTTTTGAAGGAATGGGAAAGATTTCTAGCAAATCCTTTTAACTGGATTTTGGAAGAGCCTTGGTGATGGTCTCCCATTGTGTTGTTACTCTTCTAAATGCTTTTAAAAAAATAGATGAGTATTATGTTCACAAAAATATTCTTATACTTTCTCTGAAAACAGACTGATAGATTTCATTCCCCGACTTGTTCCTGATCTCCTTGGCTTATGACTATTTCCCCTTCCCCTATATGGACCTCTCCTTGCCCACAGTGTCTCAGATTCCCTTGGTCTTCCCTATAGCTGCTAGTTGAGTGACATCTGGAAGGAAGACTTTGCATGCCGACAGGTTGGAAACAAGCAATGTGTACAGCACACAATGACATAAGTATAGGGTGTCCATTAATTTCAGCGTTGAGGATTCAGAAAAGACTTCCTGAGAGAAGTGTTTTCAAAACTGTGACCTGAAGAATGGATGAAAAACATGACCCAGGCAAAGAGAAAGAACAGAGACAAAGATCTGAAAATGGCAGACTGGTGTGAATGGGGGACCACAAGTGGTTTAGTATGGCTGCCGTGTAAGGTAAAGAGGGGAAGGAGGAACAGGTGAGGCTGGAGAAGTAGGGAGAGGCAGGTGATGAAGGACCTCTACTAGTTTAAGTTTGCTTTCTAAGGAGTTTGTATTTGCTCTAGAAGAAGAAAGGGCATAATTTTCTGATCCTTCAGAAAATGTGTATTTCCTAATACCTATGATTTACTTCCACATTTCAAATAAGTATTGCCATTTGCCAAACAAGGATCTATGCTCAGGGATGAATAGAGGGGGAGATAAAAACCCTTCATGTTTTTCATTGAGCAAGTGTGAATCCTGAGCACAGTTAGCCTCAAACCTCCATTTTACAATGAATTACTCTTAGTGATTAGTCATCTTTGAAAATCACATTCCTTATATTTGTAGAGCCTGCTACATTTCCTAACTAACTAAACCACTTGACTAGATCATTTCAAAACAGCAAACCTGATTATGTCCCCTTCCCTACCTAAAACTATTTCATGGCCTCTCATTACCATGATCTGCTGGGCACCCCCATGGTCTGGTGTCCTGCAACATCTTCAATTTCATATTGCTTGTTCTTCTCAGGCTCAGAGTTCAAGGCTCAGACTTTCTTTCAGGCCTTTGTCCCTCATGTCACAGACAATTTGCACCTGATAATCCCTCTTTTTGTAATAAAGTTTTACTTCCTTCTCACCCAGCTAACTTTCATTTTCCCATCAGATCTCAGCTTCATCGTCACCTCCTCAGGGAAATCTTTCCCAATCTCAGGCTGGATTTCCTCTATTGCACTTATTCTTAACCATTATTGATAGCCTGGCTTCCCAAGAGTTAGTACAGTCGTTATGACCTGCTGCATGGTCCAATACTCCATTTCTCCCTTTGGTTTGTGTTTCTGGAAATTTCTTGGTAAACAGAACAACCAATTACAAATGTGTTTTCCTCACTGCTTTCTGAAACAGGTCTTCACTGCTTTTTTGTGTTTTGATATGCTCTGTTCTCTCTCATTTTGTGTAATGACTGTTAGGTCTAATGCCAACATTTTCAACCCCTTCTTATTCTTCTTCATAGAATCTTTTCTCTGTCCCTTCCAGGTTGGTATTCCTCAGGGCCCTGTCATTATTCCTATTCTTTTCTTCCCATATAAACTTTTCCTATATTATTGCACTTAACCTCAGACCTCGACTGATATTTAAGTATAAGTGAGGCTCAGACTATTTTTTCAAAATATTTTTATTAAAAAATATAACTAACATACATTGCATAAGTTTCAGGTGTGCACTATAGTTATTCAACATTTATATACCTAAAGAAGTGATCACCACGATAACCCCAGCAACCATCTGACGCTGTACTATGCTATCATAATAACATTTACTATATTTCCTATGCTGTACATTATATCCCCATGACTTATTTGTTTTATACCTGGAAATTTGAGCCTCTTATTCCCCTTCACCTTTTCTCCCCCCTTTCTAATTTTTCAATTACAGTTGACTTTCCATATTATTCTATATTAATTTCAGGTGTACAGCATAGTGGTTAGACATTTATATAATTTAGGAAGTGATCCCCCTGACTAGTCTAGTACCCACCTGGCACTATACATAGTTGTTACCATATTATTGACTATATTTCCTACACTTTACTTTAAATCCCTGTGACTATTTTGTAACTAATTTGTACATTTTAATCTCTTTCCCTTTTTCACCTACCCCCTCAAGCCTCCTCCCATCTGACAACCATCAAATGTTCTCTGTATCTCTGAGTTCTTAGTTTGTTCTTATAAGTGAAATCACATTACATATAAGTGAAATTACATTACATCTGTCTTTCTCTGTCTGACATATTCCACTCAGCACAATACCCTCCAGATCTATCCATGCCGCTGCAGATGGCAAGAACCCATTTCCATCCATGGTCAAGCAATATTCCATTGTATATATGTACCACTTCTTCTTTATGAATGGATTAATAAATTTATCCACTCATCCATTGATGGACACTAGGCTGCCTCCACATCTTATAATTTTAGTTATTTTTACCTATGGATATACTCCCCTCACTAAATAGAAACATTATGAAAATAAGGACAGCATCTTAGCATCATTATCATCTTTACATCTCCAGAGCTTAGTACAATGCTTGGATCTAGACCACTTGGGAAGAATTTGAAAATTATTTGTTAAATTAAGTTTAGCAAATGGTACTGCATGCATTGGATGAGCATTTTTTTTTAATTTAGAAAATGGGTAGACATTGCTGAAAAATGGTAAAATAAAGAAACAATAAGTACTTTTAATTTATTTATTTTTTATTGTTAGTTTCAGGTGTACAGAACAATGCAATAGTTACCCTTTTCACCCTCATAAAGTAACATCTCCCCTCCCCCATCTACTGCCCTCCCACCCCCGATATCATGCTTATCTATTACAATTCCATTGATTCCATTCCCACTCTCTACTCCATGTCCCGTGACTATATGTATATATAATTATAGTTGACATACACTATTATTCAACATCAGCTTCAGAAATACAGTGCGGTGGTCAGGCCTCTACACCGACTATGAAGTGGTCTCCCCAACAGGACATGAGTTCATCTGGCCCCCTAAGAAATATTTACAACATTACAATAAGTACTTTTTTAGTCAGTGTTGAGTGAATCATTTGCTTAAATATTAAAAGGCAAGAACACAGTTGACATCTACTTGACTTAAACTACATGGCAGGCATTAATAACCCCCTTTTTAGAGAATAATAAATAAAACTTAAGAAAGATTAGATTTATTGGGTTGTCAGAAAAGTCATGATGCATGTTTGCAACAGATGGCAGTAGTTCACTTTTGGAAGTACTAGTCATTCGCATCTATGTTATTTCTATGTTATTTGACTGCTGACAGTTCTAGCTTCATTCTAAAAAAATATTGAGCAATTTGGTTGAGTTTTGGAGATTTTACAAGTTGAAGATGGAAAACCAAGCTGTGCATTTTTGCCATATTTTACTGTTTTACTTCTATAAAGGGAAGAACGCGCGTCAAGCTTGTGAAAAGTTGCATAAAGTTTATGGTGACAATGCTCTACAAGAACGTCAGTGCCAATGATGGTTCACAAAATTCCATGCTGGTGATTTTGATCTCAACAATGCTCCTCAGTCTGGGAGGCCCACCGAGTTTGATGATGACCAAATAAAGACATTGATTGAGTCAAACCCACGTTACATGACATGAGAGATTGCAGAAACATTGAACATCCATCATTTAAGCATTCACGACCACCTGAAGAAGCTGGGATATGGAAGCAGGCTCGATATTTGGGTTCCGCATGAACTCAAAGAAGTTCATTTGATGGCATGTATAAATATCTGCAATATGCTCATTAAACATGAGAAAAACGATCCTTTTTTGAAGCGACTGATAACTTGTGATGAGAAGTGGATTGTTTACAACAGTGTGGTTGCAAACTTTCTTGGTCCCGATGTGATGATTTACCTCAAATGACATCAAAAGCAGACATTCATCAGAGGAAGGTTATGCTCTCAGAGTGGTGGGATTTTAAAGGTGTTGGTGTTTTTTGAGCTCCTACCAAGGCACCAACAATCAATTTGAATGTGTACTGTTGGCAATTGGACAGTTTGAACGAATCCATCATCCAGAAATGTGCAGAGCTTTTTAATTGTAAAGGAATTGTGTTCCATCGCAACAACACGACACCACACATAAGTATGATCACCCGTCAAAATTTTTTGGAGTTTGGATGGGATGTGTTGCCACACCCACCATACTCACCTGACCTTGCACCATCAGCCTTCCATTTGTCTCACTTTCTTCAAAACTCCTTGTGTGATATAGCATTCAATTCAGAGGAGGCTGTAAATCAGCACCTTGTTTAGTTTTTTGCAAATAAAGACAGGTCCTTCTATGAACGAGGAATTATGAAGCTCACTGAAAGATGGCAAAAGGTTATCGAACAAAACAGGCAATATATCATTGATTGATCTTTGTTCTTTATATAAATAAATGACCTTTGAAAATCATAGACAAAATACGTCATTCCAACGACCCAATAGAAATCAAGTTCTCTGTTTTTGTGTTCCTTTCAGGTTGCCCCTAGGTAAGAGAGATGGGGCAGAGTGTATGAATGCAGTATTGTTAGGCTAAAGCAGAGGAAAGACACCATAGCAATTAACACAGGTGCATTAAGAGACATACTGGTTTTAGAGAAGACAAGTTAACCCACAATAAAGTCAGTAAAGGAGTGATTTCAGAGGTTACCTTTCAGTTGGAAAAAAATGCTTTTATTTATTATTTCGATTCTTAGTATTTTTCTGTTGAATGGTGGAAGTAGTATTCAGTGAAAAATGTATTTTTTTTGGGGGTAAACTAAATATGTGCTTGACTCATTGATAGTCTATTAAGAAATATTACTGTACTCCATGTCGAAGGTTAGGCATAAAAACATTCCATTTTAAGGTTAAAATCTATTTCAGTCAAGTAGATTGGAAATAATTATACTGAAGGATCAACCCACAATTTTCCAATTTTAGAAAAGGCAAGATTGTAAATGGAATTTAGGTTAGGAGTTTCAAATAATGATATACATGGAATTTTACAGTTGAAAAATACTTTACATTTATCCAATTTACTTGGAAAAAACTGGGGCTCTGAAAAATCAAGTGATTTATCTAAAGTCAGGTGAGTCCATGGCCAAGTCTTGGTCCAATCCCAGTGAACTGACTCTTTACCCAACTCTTTCCATCACCATAGTCCTGATTTTACCATAAAAATAAAGGTACTCTTCTAAAAGTTTCTAATCTTGGGCCAGTGGCTTTGAGTTTTAGCTAACAGTTTTTTGATAGCTTTGATCCAGTTATCATTCTTCAGTTGAAGAGCATTTATTTAAATAACTATACTTCTCCTTAATATTCAAGCACCTTTATAAAATAAGTAAACTTGGGAAAGTGTATTTTTTTCCCAGAAAACTTAGAGGAATATGCCTCATCAGTTTAAGAAACATTTCATAACAAATAATTTCTGGACTTCTTGAGAAGTACCTAGTGTAAGGTGGTCCTTGCAATCTGCCAGGACAAAATAGTTCCTTGTTCAAGCAGCTGAATTTAGTACAGGTTTATACTTTGTTCTTGTACAAAGTCATGTTTGATATAGAAGAATCAGGTCTAGCTCTCCTGTTGCAGTTTCTACAACTTTGCTTGACAGAGCGCTGCTTTCTTGAATGTTAGTATGCACCCTTAAAATTTTCTACTCTGAGTGAAAGGAGGTAGAAATTGGGAAGAAAAGGGAAAGGTAGAGGTGGGGTTAGTGGGTGGCTGGGAGTCAACTCTCAAAACCTCCTTCAACTTTTCTTGCCTAATATTTGCAGAGTGCTTAATTGAAGACAAAGACTTCCATGTATTTCAGCCATTTTATTTTTATAATAACCCTCAGTGTTGTCATTGTGAACATTACTATATAATGAAAACTGATGCTCAGAGATGCTAGATAATTTTCTTCATGTGACACATCCAGCACATTGCTGAGCTGAGGTCTGGCTGAGGTCTGAAGATTCCTAGTTCAGAGTTCTTTCCTTTCTCCCAGTTGTCACATTTCCAGTGTGGAAACCCTCCAAACATAATTCCATTTCAATCTCTCATAGTGTTCCCCTGCAGAATTTTATTGGACACTTGAGCACTGGGTTGAAAAGTCAGTAATTGAGTCTTTCAAGGGAGATTTCACACACCCTTTTTTTGTTTTCTTTCAGGATTCTGATAACTTTCCGATAGGAGAGTTTCAAAGATGTTCATGGAAAAGAAAATCATAGCCTTTACCAAAGCAATGTGTCAAATCTTTCCAATAAGAATCCAAATTTCTCAAGAATATGAGTTAGGGTTTTTTTTCCCCCTTTGGATGTTAATTAACCATTGATACTAATGTCCAAACTTTCATTTAGCTCCAAGACTTTGTAGTTCTATGGGTCTATACAATGGTAAAGAGATTTATAATTTTATCCATACTGTCATTCTATTTCAGAAACTCAATTATATTTATATGCAAGAACACTATAGATGCAATCACCCTTCCAAAATTCCTACTTTTTTTCTACACTAAATTCAATTTATGTTATGAATAATTGAATTGCAAAAGTTGTACATATTGGGTTGTCAGAAAAGTCATGACACACTTTTGCAACGAAAAACATAGAAAAAATGCGTCATGACTTTTCCGACAACCCAATATATAAATGACATATGTGTGTGTGTGTGTGTGTGTGTGTGTGTGAATATGGTTTGCATGTTTACATGTATCCAAATTCTATATATCAACCTCTCACCACATCATATCAGCTCAGGCCTTATCACTATTGATGATGCTGAGCTTGGTCACTTGGTTAAGGCAGTGACCACCAGAGCTCTCTGTTGTAGATGTATTAATACATTACCCCTTTGTAATAAATATGTAATCTGTGGGTTATACTTTGAGGCCATGTGAATATATAAATAACTTCTTTCTCCATTTATGGATAAAATGGGCCCATGTTATTCTTCTCCATGATCTATCTTCTGTTAACTCCACTCCATGCAATATCCTTATCAAATTTACTATGTTGGGGGTCCCCAAACCACTGTGAGTTTTGATGATTCACTAGGACTCACGGAACTTAGAAAAGCTGTTTATTTATGGTTACAGTTTATTCCAGGGAAAAAATACAGATTAAAACCAGCAAATGGAAAATGTGCATCGGGTAGAGTCTAGGAGATGCCAGGCTCAAGTTTCTAGTTGTTCTCTCTCAGTGGAGTCACACGAACAGCTCTTAATTCTCCCAGCAGCAATGTGTGACAACATGTATGATGTAGTTCCTACCAGAGAAGCTCACCTCAGCCTAGGCCTTTTATTGGGTGTCAGTCGTTAGGCGTGGAGGGCATACTCAGCTTCTACCTATCTACCTCCACCCCTGGAGAGAAGGTTACACTAATACAGCATGGCCAAGGGGTCCAGGAGAACGAAAACAGTCATTCACTATAAATCTTGTTATTGGTATAAACTATCTGGTGTTGTTCAAGGTCTCAGGTATCCAAAGACAATCTTACTGGGCAGGATATTCCAAAGGCTTAGAGGTTATTTTCCAGGAACCACTTAAGGGACAGTCCTTTCTTTTGGAATGTGCAGGGTTTGAGTGCCCCAAGCCTGCTGAGTGAACCCTTTTCTGCACATTTATACAAATATCTTCATTCTTTTTTTTTTTAAGATTTTTTTTTGGGAATTGGGGGAATGGGAACAGTGCTGGGGAATTGGGGGAAGGGAAACAGACAAGTTGCTGTCGTTTTTGTTCTTCAGCCTAGTTGTGGAGGACGTTGCTTCACTGGCCCAAGTTGGCACCATCATTGCGCTCTTCCCGGGCGAGGCAGATCAGTCGCCAGCTTCTGGACAGCCGCTCACTGCGGCTGCTGGCCGCTCACGCTGGCTGCTGGCTACACACGGTAGCCCATGGCAACCCACTGCCACAGGGGCTGCAGCCTATGCCGTCGCCTGCGACTCACGGAAGCCCAGTTCCAGGTTGAGCTGTTGTTCAGCATCTTAGCTGTGGAGGGCAGTGTCACTGGCCCTCATATGTGGGATCCGAACCAGGGCCCTCTGGCGTCCCAAGCCAGTTCTTAACCAACGTGCCACTCGGCCGGCCGGCCCTCTTCATTCTTTTTTAAATTAACAATCGCTTAAGAAAAACTTTCCTTTCTTACCTCTTTGGCCCTCCCTTCTCTATTGTACTTCTGAGTCCTCAAAGTGTCACTAATTATAGCCAAAAAAAAAAAAAAGGTGAATAATGTTAGTGGTACATATACTTCTCAGAAAAGGGATGTCATAATTTTCTGAAGAAAAATTAGACATAAAATGAATCAGTATCATGACTTCTACTGTTCTGTTGAGAAGCTTGATAACAATTTCTAACTTTTCTTCCGCTAATTAAACTCATTTTTCTCCTCAAGAACCAGCATTCACACCAAATCAAATTTTTCTTACTTAATTTGTTTCTGTTTTATATAATCATTGGTTTCATAATGTGATAGTTATTTATTTTTTTCATGGCAATTTGTGGTATTTCTGCTCTAGTAAAGCTTTCATAATGTTTTTGAGATGACTCAGCAACTCAGTCATTACTTGAACATGCTCTATACAAATACAATCAAGGTCACAACCACTCCACTGTGAATTAATCTAGGAATATAATTTGCTTGCAATGTTAAGATTGGTTGTATTTTCTTGGCACCTGAGGCAAAGTCTCTGTCTTTTGTCTGATTTATAGATATTTTTGCATAGCTATGTAAATCATTTGTTAAAAACAAGGCTTAATTCTTAATCCACTGTTAATTTTCAGAGTGCTAGTGGATTATTTCATGATTTTTTTCTGTTTAATGCTAGACTATTTCATTGATTTGTAAGATATGTTAGTAGTCAGAGTTTTTATATACACATAACAGACTCCACTGTGGCTTGCTTAATCAGAAGACTATTTATTCAGAGAAATAAATAAAGAGCTCAAAGCTTCATTGAGAACTCTGTAGAAACATGCTCTGGCTGAACTACTGCCAGAACCACAGTGTGGGAACAGGCTACCAGTGGAGCTGCTGCCTCTGCCAGGGGGACAAAGCTTCTACTCAGGCAGGTCCCGCCATAGTTACTGACACCAGAGCTCATCAACTCTGCCAGACTCAGTGCCAGGAACATAGGTGTCCTGTGCCTGGCTATGCTTGCTTCATGTAAATCTATCCCACGTCATGAATGTCTGAAGTGAGTGCTTTTGTCTCCACGTGACTTAGCCTGAATCAAGGTTTGCACAAGAATACCTGATTGGTGGCAGCTGAATAACATGTAGAATGTTGGCTGCAAGAGAGATTTGGAGCACAGCACAGTAGCTTTTCTCTGCTGACCACTGCGCTGTGGTCTGAAGCTGAAGCTGAATAATATTGAATGTCTAATATATCTATGTATTTTATTTTATTTTTCCACGGGATATGGAGTACAGCATAGGGAATATAGCCAGTGGAATTGTAACAGCTATATACAATGTCAGAGGGATAGTAGACTGAGGAGGTTGTCATTTTATCACTTTGTGAGGAGTGTACATGTCTAACTGTTACATTGTTTTGTACACCTGAAACTATTAAATAAAAAAAGAGAGATTTAGAAATATAATGTTCCAGCTTACCTGCTTTGGCATACTAGAAGCGGGTTGAAACAGGTGCTGGACCAGCAAGCTCACCATCTATCATAGGAAGAAGAGCTATAAGGAGTGGCCAATGCACTTATTTCTCTCAGTTCTCCCATCTATCAAATTGGATGCTATGTTGAAAGGATTATCTATACCCAGGAGGACATTTGACACCATAGCAAATGCTTTCTTTGCCTCCTATCAGTTAGGATCTGAACAGAGAGTCATTTCCTAAAATATATAAGGCTACTGCTTTCAATTTCACTTATACTGGTGTGGGATTTTCTGTTCTCTCTGAACAATAGCTGAGGCTGTTTAGGATCATCACTGATAAAGTTGCCTTAGAGGTGGAGGGTGGGGGCATAGATGATGGAGATTCTGAGATAAATACACTGGAGGCTATGGAGTGAGGTTTAAAAAAATTATCTGAGGAGAATGGAATGATTTATCTTGCACCACAGGCCTTTGGAATTTTTAAGACCTCAATTCTCCCTGCCACAATTTTGCACACTTCTTTCATCCTTTAAATGGAAATCAACATTTAAATATTTTTCAAATTTGTATCCTTATAGCTCTATCTCCCCATAGGTGAAGCCATGGTGGTGCTCTGCCTAATTGATAGCTCACTAACTCTTGATCTATGCAGTTTCCTCAAACGTGCAAAAAACGTTAGAAAGGGATTTCCTCTGTTTCTAAATGTGTTTAAGTCTTGATCCCTTGGGGAAAGGTCTTACTGTGCCTTATTTGTTGTCTTCATTATTGAAGAGTTTTGGCAACCTATTTAAAGTCCCTTGTTACCAATTTCTACTGGTAGCAGCTAAAATGCCCTGGAAGTAAGTTGGTCACTGGGGATAGTTCAGAGAAATGAGTATAATTTCTGTACTACCAAGAGACCAATAGTAAATATATGTATTAAACATTATAATGTATTCAATAAAATATCCAGAAAATTTTTGGAACTGAAATAACATACTTTTGGATTTCATTTCTGGGTCTAAGTTTTATATAACTAAAAATACAAATCACCATGCCAGTTTTGGCAGATTTATCTCCAGCCGTTGTTTATATAAGAAACATGTATCCAACTGAGTTTCACAAATAGACTTGAAGTAATTTAGTTTAGAGCACAACATTCCATTTAACCAAGAGTGCTGCTGTGAAGGGAAGATGTTCTCCTGCTGACATTTACGCTCTTGTAGCTGCGAGCCCAGTAATGCCTTTACAGCCCAGCTGCAGACATTAGCAATGACTTCCCAAATGAGCTTGATTATTCAAGTAGAATTATGCGTTCAACTATAATTCCTTTCATTGTGTAATCTTTAGAAAAAAATGTGACACTCGAATGAGTGGAGAGGCATATTATTTGAAAAAATTTCATAGCAGAAGGATTGGAAAAGTATGACATGTGTATTAGAGTAAAGTAGAGTCTTATTCCAGGTTTTGTTTTCAGATAATATCCTTCATACATGTCCATGTAAATGACATGGTCAAAAGGAACTCACACGTGTTGCATCTTTAGCAATTTGGGCTGTGTAGTACCCTTGGGCAGTTTTGTTTTGTTTTTAAATAGAATCATTTTTGAGATGTCAGTCATTTCAAAATTTTCTCACCATCTTTTGAACTCATCACCTTTATGAGAAGGTAAATAAAAAGACCTTTCTTTTCTCCAATTGTAGTATGCTTTCTCCTGGTTTAGAGTTATTGTGCGGCAAGTCTCTCATGTATGTGGCTGAGATGTACCCAGGTGATCTTGCATTTGCTTTTCTCTATTATGGGGGTGGCACAAGCATTCTGAGAATATGCACTGAGCCCAGACATGCTTAAAATCAGTTTTCAGTTATTAATAAGTGATTGTATATTTAAATTTAGTAATTTGCTTAATCACCCCCTCAACAAAATGTTTAAGCTAAGAGAGGTGATATATCATGTTTATTAGTGAAGTGAATGTTATGTGTATATGTACATTTGTGCAATTTGAACAACATTTCATGGAACTTGATAATGCTGAGGGATTTGCCCTAACATGTATCAAGGTTTATTATAAAGCTATAGTCATTAAAACAGTGTGGCATTGGCAGAGATTTACGTAACTAGACCAAAAGAAGAGAATGAGAATGCTGAAACATATCCATGCAAATAGGGAAGTCTGTAAAGCAGACACATATGGCTTTGCTAATCAGTAGAGGAAAGATGGAATATTCATCAATTATGCAGGATCGTTACCCATGTGAAAAAAATCAACTTGTATACCTATCACATACTGCCAAAAAAATATACCGGGTAGACTTAAATCAGAAAAGTAAACTTTAAAATCTTCAGTACAAAATACAGAATGCCTTTATGACCTTGGGATAGGAAAGGGTTACTTAAGGAAACAAAAATTACATACTGGAAAGGAAATCACGATAAATTTAACTACATTAAAAGGAAGAATTTAACTTCATTGTAAGAACACTATAAAGAAGTAACGATCCACAAATTGGGAGAAAACATCTGTGAAAGAAAAAAATGGAAAGGATTTTGTATGCAGAATATACAAGGTATCTTTCAAGTCAATCATAAAGAAACAATACAGTAGAAAAATGGGAAAAAGACATAAATAGGCATTTCACAGAAGGCTAAAAAAAACAACAACAAAAAACCACAAACCCTATGAACACACAAAAGGATGCACAATCTCATTACCAATCAGGGAAATGCAAATGAAAACCATAAAGTGAGAAGCCTTATACCAATAAAAGTTATTTTTAAAAATGAATATGTGGATGCTATTGTGGACTATAGAATAGAAATATGTTAAAAGCATTGTTAAATTCATAACTTTGATTACATATTTCTCAATCATTATTTATTAAAAAGTACAATAATAGTTATTCAAGTAATTGCTTTTTTATTTTTACACTAAAATGTATTTTCATATTCAACAAGACTGGGAAACAATGCCCTAGGTTGATTTCTAGTCCAACATTTTATTAATGCAGATAAGGAAAGTATGGTTGAGTGAATTGTTTCAAGCTCTTCATCTAGTAGTTACTGAATGAATGGGAACTTGAGCCCAGGCCTCCTTACTCCTAGCCTGGCTGATAGTGTTACTGCTTCAGAATAGAAAAAAGTCCTAACTCATATGTGTACATGGAAAGGCTCTACATAATCTCTTCCCAGCTGGTGTTTCCAGTCTTAGCATTCATTAATTTTATATGCCATAACTGGCTTTGGCATAGTCAGCCTCTCCTTCATTTGTTGAGTGCAATTTGCATATTTCTCCTGGGCTTTTTTGTATACCATATAAACTCCACCTCCCCTTTCGGATTAAATTTTGATCCCTCCCTTCCTGGTATCACCCGCCTGAACCTCCCCAACCCAACATAATTTTTCCCACCTCTAAACTATCATAGACATTTCTAAGTTGTTCTAAAGGCAATTGTCAGGTAGCATTGTGCAGGGTGTATTACTTAACTTTCTTTAATTTGGCAATTATTTTTTAAGGCATTATGTTTTAAGGACTGAAGAGTTGTTGGTATTGAAGAAACACAGGGTCTCCTGTTTTGGAGATTTGACAGCCTAATACATTTTATTTATTTTTTAAAGATTTTCTTGTTTCCTCTAGATTTTTGTAAATGCTTCATGGGGAGAAACTTTATCTCTATCCTAGAAAAGTGTCTGGTGTTGAGTAGGCTCAAGAAATATGTGTCAAATTGTATTCTCAAGAAAAGAAACATTATTTTTTCAGGTTTTTTAAAAAAAATTAAAGTGTGGTTGGCATGCAATATATTAGTTATAGGTGTAAAACATAGTGATTTGACATTTGTATGTCATATGATGTGCTCACCACACTAAGTCTGTTAACCATCTGTCACCTTGCAAAATTATCACACTGTTATTGACTATATCCCTCTTCACCTTTTTCACCTGTCCCTCCACGCCCTTCCCCTCTGGCAACATCAGTTTGTTCTTTGTTTCTATGAGTCTGCTTCTGCTATGATTAAAAAAAAAATTCCATATATAAGTGAAATTATGCAGTACTCTTCTTTCTCTGTCTGACTTACTTCACTTAGCATAATACCAAGAAGCAGTTATTATTATTATTTTTACCCAACACCTATCTATTTTTCCTTTAAGATTTCTTGACTGTTAGATTAATGTGGCTTTCTATGAATGAAAACTTTTGGGTGGTTCAGCTGAAATTGTAGCACCAATTTAGTACCTTGAAGATATTTTTAATTAAGCAACAGTCTTAACCTCTGTTATTGCAAAGGAAGGAATGGGAGAAAATATCTAAAAAATGATCCAAGAGTGAATGGTGTTTTATATCAAATGCAAAGTTTGATGGTAGGAAGAGGGAAAGGTTATCTCCTTGCCATGCAATGACCCTAAAAATGAAACAAGTTGGAGCAGAGTAATCTTAATGAGCAGGCCATGTTGGAATGGTTCTTTGAATCACAGGCAGTCATTTTAGTGAACACTCAAGTAATATGTCCCTTGGTATACAATATACAACATACAATTGCACTGGTAATGAAAATCAGTAGCTTTAGTTTTAAAAGCTGTGGCAACATATAGATTAAAAACTTTCTTTGTTTCTCAATTTTCTGAGATTTTTTATATCTTCTGTGGTGCAAAGATATTTGAAATTTTCCCAGAGAGTGGTATTTGTTTATTTGTGCCTTGAAAGATGCTGGAATGCCTTTATTGGTGATGGTCTCTGGTATGTGATAATTGAATTATTGCAAAAATAAGCAACGTGGCATAGAACAGTTTTTTCC
>NW_017731981.1:579302-582053 GCF_001890085.2 Hipposideros armiger
TTTCCTTATATATTTAATATTTGAAGGCTTCTGAGTTGAAGTTTAGAAAAATCCTAATTTCCTTGATATCTTCTTTGAATATCAAATCAATCATATAATCTTCCTCATAAATCTAAAAAGGATTCCTTTGAGAATTTTATTGGTCTGTTTGCTTTTCATTATGTCATCATTATTAACTCTCTGAACATTATAATCTATTCAGAAATATATTGGAAAGAACAGTGAACTTCAGAAGTTGCTGAACTATATTTCCTTTGGGACAATATAGCTATTAACTTCTCTTATTAGTAAGTGTTCAGTGAATGGAACATATTTCTGTTCATGTCTTCCTTGTACCTTTTCAAAGTCCCATGTGCAGAGGGAATATGTGTGTGCGTCTCTTCTCATTTCACTGTGACATGTGGCCAGCATGATAACACATCACATCTCTTTGTATCGTATCTTCCCTTGGCTTCCTTCTCTTTTTTCTTTACTCTCACCATTTTATGATTATGCCTTCCAAATAAAGTGTTAACATCTTAATTCTTGCTTCAGAGGACGCAAAATTTCTACAGGACCCAGGCCAAGACCATACCTGATACCTTTCTTGCGATTGAAGAGAAATCTATCTTTTGACTTTAAGTCATAGTTTTTTTATGTACATCTTTTATGTACATCTTTTATGTACATATGTAAGCATTCAATGATGCAATTTCATGGTATATATTAGTGACCAGGAAAATCAGACACATAATCTAAATCACATAGTTACACTTAATCGGATTCTACACCATCTGCTATCATACCAAAAAGAAAAAAAGAAAGGAGAAAATAACAATAATAATAATAACAGAAAAATAACAAAACCAAAACCAAAAACATCTAGCCTAGATTAATGAAAGTTTAAATTTTAATACATTAAGGGGCTCATGAGTCAAAAAAAAATCCCCAAAGTCTAAAAAGGTGCCTAAAGTTAGCAATATATATNTAATATGTGGATTCATTCAAGGAGGGCACCATATGTTTAAAAATGGGAAAGGCAATGAAACCTGACTCCTCAGACTTTTTTCCTGTCTTAATTAGGGACTATTTGATGGCAAAGTATAGACATTTCTCTGACTTGTTTTATAAAAATAAATGAGAATATATTAGAAAGTTGTCAATCTCTTATACAACTCAGGGATGGGAAGTGAATTTGGTATTCACTTGTTATGGCAGTTTCAGGGCAAACATTTATAGTCAGTACAGAGGTGAGATGATAGGGTTTCTTATGGCCTGGGGGCTACAAGGACATCTATGGCCCATGCATGGACTCGAGGGAGAACATATGAGGTCTGACAATTAAGTTTGTGAACTCATCCTAGAAAAAGTGCTATATACATCATTTCTGAATATCACTATGGTCACCTTCGAAGTACTCCTCTTAGAAAGCTATGCACCAACGTAAGCGCCTAGCCCACCCTTCAAAGCAATTTCGGAACTCTTTTTCTGGACTGGCCATCAGAGCTGTCGTTATTACCCTTGATGTCCTGAATGTCATTAAAATGTCTTCCTTTCCATATATTCTTTATCTTTGGGTACAGAAAGAAGTCATTGGAGGCCAGATCAGGGGAACAGGGAGGGTGTTCCAATACATTAATTTGTTTCCTGGCTAAAAACTCCCTCATAGACTGTGCCATAT
The DNA here is from genome assembly GCF_001890085.2 of Hipposideros armiger. NCBI lineage: Eukaryota > Metazoa > Chordata > Mammalia > Chiroptera > Hipposideridae > Hipposideros > Hipposideros armiger. Next base: position 580,963 of record NW_017731981.1, read on the forward strand.
GAGCTGGTGCATTGTTGTGATGCAAGAGCCATAAATTGTTGGCGAAAAGTTCAGGTTGTTTTTTCTAACTTTTTCATGCAGGCTTTTCAGCTCTTCCAAATAGTAAACTTGGTTAACTTTTTATCCAGTTGGTACAAATTCATAACGAATAATCCCTCTGATATCAAAAAAGTTTAGCAACATTGTTGCAACAAGTTAGTGAACTTAATTGTGAGAACTCGTATATCCAGTTTGCTTGGGATAGACCTGGATTTTGTCTTTTACCCTTGAGGACTTATAAATTGGTCTCTCCTTTTACTCTGAAAGATATATCTTGGTATGGTAAGCAGAATAACAATTCCCCCAAAACATCAGGTAGGTCCTAAATCCTGGAACGTGTAAATTTTACTTCATAAGGAAGAAAGGTCTTTGAAGATGTGTTTATTAAGGATCTTGGCATGGAGAGGCTATCCTGTATTATCGCAGTGGCCCCGAAATGCAATCAAGTCTCCTTATAAGAAAGAGGCAGATGGAGACTGGGCACACAGAGATTGGAGTCATGTGGCCGTAAGCCAAGGAATACTGGCAGCTACCAGAAGCTGAAAGAGGCAAGAACTGAGTCTCCCCTGGAGTCCCCAGAGTGAGTGTGGCCCTGCTGCTCCTGTGATTTTGGCCCAGTGATACTGATTTCAGACTTCTGACCTCCAGAACTATGAGAAAATAAATTTCTGTTGTTTTAAGCCACCAAATTTGTAATCTGGCAGCCCTAAAACATGAATACACCTGGCTTAGAAGACAAATTGCATGGTTACTCTACTTATGAAGGACTAGACCCAGAACTTTAAAAGTTATCTCATCTGATGCAGCATGATACCCATTTCTTATGCCTTATGGGCTGGCATAGTCACTCCTCTCTGTGCCTTTGCTTCATTCTTCTCCCTCTTGGTGGAACAGACTTTCCTTTACTTAACTTGTCAGTCCTTCCCAATAGGAATATCTGGCTCCAAATACACATAAACCTGGAAAGTCTAGTGTCTAAGTCTAATTGACCTATTTTCTCAGTGTTCCAGTTCTCCATAGAGAAGAAAATGAGATTGGCTCAGACCTGTCTC
>NW_017731981.1:583483-586522 GCF_001890085.2 Hipposideros armiger
TAGGCACATTTATAAGTAGAATAAAAATCTGGATTGAAAGTGATAGGAGGTTAAACTGAATCTATTATAGAATCCTTACAATATTTCCAGAAAGAGTTTTGGCCTCAGAATTTGAGGACATGAGTTATGCTTCTGGCTCTGCTGCTGTCTGGCTGTGCGACCTTGGGAAAGTTGCAGAATTGTCTCTGAGCCTGTTTCCTTGTCTGCTGAATGAGAAGGTTGTAATAGATTTTCCACCCTCAGTACTGCTTGTTTCCCTTTCACCCTCATGACTTCAGGGTTGATGTAATCCAGAATAACGGGCAACATTAATATTCAAAGTTAAAATAGAATGCTCCATCCTTACAGGTATCACAGCAGGAAAAGAAAAAGATAATGATGGAATGGCCATGACTAATCTGTTATCCAAACCCAACATAATTAATGATCCATGTATTACAGAGGCATGAGTTATGTGGGAAATAATGAGTTTTATGACATTAATACTCTGTCAACTAGGACCTAAGGAGTAAAGTTTATGCCAGTCCTTCCAGTGTGAGAATGTGACTGTTTTCCTGTTCTGATAATGAAATGGTGGCTAAGCTTTAGGGTTTTGTATATTCAGTTAAAGGCTTATTGCCTACAGTGTTAGCGTGCATGCTAAGGAAGTGTAATGTTTTGAATGTTTGATTCCCAAACACTAAATTATTATCTGTGAGCTGTCACAGTCTGCCCAGAAATTCTGTCTTCCTTGAGCATTGCAGTCTTTTGTGTTTGAAACTTTTGTAGATATATTGTATATCAATGTATTCACACAGGAAGTCATTAACATTGAGCTGGGGTGAGTAAGGCTATAGTTTGAGACCTCAGCTCTGCTTGCTGCTGAGTTTGCGTTAGATGATTTATAATAAAAATTCATATGATCAACTGAGTAGATGTAGAAAAAAGGCATTTGACAAAATTAAACAACCATTCTTGATATACAGTCATAGAAAACAAAGAATTGAAGAGAATTTTCTCAAACTGATAAAGGGCTGACATCATATTTAACGGTGAAAGTGCTTTCTTTCTATGATCAGGAACAAGGCAAGAATGCCTGGTCTCGTCATTTTTATTCAGCATTATACTTGAGGTTCTAATCAGTGCAATAAGACAAGACAAACAAATAAAACATGTTCAGATAGGAAAGGAAGAAGGAAATTTGCCTTTATTAAAGGATTACATATTGTGTACATAGAAAATCCTAAGTTTACAAAAAAAGCAAGGTCACAGGATACAAAGTCAATATACAAAAACAAAGCAAAGCAAAACAAAACAAAACAAAAACCCCAAAACTACGTTTCTTTATATTGTCTATAATCTATTTGAAAATGAAAAACAAACAAACAAAAGATCACTTGCAATAGCACCCCAAGACATAATATTACTAGGGAAAAATTTAACAAAATATGTAAAAGACCAGTACACTGAAGACCATAAAATTTTTAAAAATAATTAAAAGATATAAGTAAATGGAGATTAATATCATGTTCATGACTCAATATTGTTAAGATGTCATTTCTCCCCAAATTGATCTATAGACTCAGTGCAATTCTCCCTAATATGCCAGCAAGTTTATTTTTATAATTTGACAAGCTGATTCTAAAATTTATATGAGAATTCAAAGGATTCATAAAAGCCAAAACAGTTCTGAAAAAGAATGAGCTGTAGATCTTACCCTACTTAATTCCAAACATTTCTATAATTCTACAATAATCATTGCCGTGTAGTATTGGCATATGGTGAAATATACAGATTACTGGAACAAAATAGAGTTGAGAAATAGACCACAAATATATGGCCAATTAATTTTTAACAAGAGTGCCAAAGTAATTCAATGAGAAAGGAAAGTATTTTCAATAAATGTTGCTGGAACAACTGAATATCCATATTCCAGAAAATTAAACTCAGTTCTTAACTATGCATAAAATTAACTTGAAATCAATTATAGAAATACATGTAAAAGCTAAAATTCTAAGACTTCTAGAAGAAAACATAAAAGAAGTATTTCTAACCTTGGGGTAGGTTATTTCTTAAATAGAACAGAAACGGCACAAACTGTAAAAAAATTGTCGAATTGAAATTAATCAAAACTGAACATTTTTATAAGGGCCAGATAGGAACTATTTTAGCCTTTTTAAGACATATGAACTCTGCTGCCACTAATCGGCTCTGCTGTTGTAATGCAACAGAAGCCATGGGTGATGTGTGAACAGGTGTGGCTGTGTTTCAATAAGCCTTTATTTACAAAACCAGGCAGGGTTTGACTTATGGGCTGTAGTGGGCTGATGCTTGCTCTGTCTTGAGGCTCAACAAGGTGAATGATGTCCCCAAAGTAATAAACTGACATCACGGAAAACGTAGGACCAAATTCCAAGTTCTTCTCCATTCACCATGTTATCTCTTTTTGTCAATAAATTTGAAGGCAAGATGCTCTACAGTGCATAACTGTGCAATTATGCAACTGTAGACGCTCAAGAATTGACTCATAGAGTTCCTCTTTTCTTACATTTTATACTTTGATTAATTTCTTTGGTTAGAAGGAAGAAATTAAAAGTAAGTAATTTTATATTCATGTTTCCTTTGTATTATTTGAAAGCTTATCCTTATTGCAGCATCTTTCACAAGAAGCTATGAAAAGTGGCTTTATATTCGTGTGGCATTTTATTTAAATCTGTCAACAAACAGATTCATGGCAGTTATTCATTCACAGTTTGACTTGATTATTGCTGAGGAAATCAACCATCTAAGTTATTACATGAGAGGGAGTGTGGCAGGCATGCACCACAGAGTCTTTTTTCATCAAGTGAAGATTTCAAAGAGAAAAACAGAAAATGAGAATCAATATGCCTTTGCTTTGTGTCACTTTAAAAATTTTGCCATGTTCAAATAAAGCAGAAATGCAGGAATGGACCACTGTGCTGTGGTTTTAGAAAAGGAAAATTCTATTTATTGAGACTGGAACATACCAGATACTATACATGGTATTTTACTTATATTTTCTTTCTTTTTTTAAATTAA
>NW_017731981.1:593317-595259 GCF_001890085.2 Hipposideros armiger
TCTGTGGAGAAGGGCTGGAGGTGACACTGGAGATCATGGGCGCAGCTGAGGACTTGCAGAAGGCCCTGTGCTGGCTTCTGCGAGGGGCTCCTGTCTCATTGTTTCTATCTTCAAGGAAGCAGCCTGGTATAGACAGAAAGATGTCCCTGCATCTGAGTCCTAGTTTTGCCACTGACAGCTGTGTGACCTTGGTCTATTTTTCAACTTCCTCAAGCCTGTTTCTTCATCTGTCAAAAATCCTAACTTTTGGAGTTGTTGTTAAGATTAAATGTACTATATGTAAAATAACTAGTACAGTGCTCAGCACAGATCAGGTTTCCATAAATGTTCTGATTATTTAACCACATGAAATTCTTGTCATGCTTTTTATTTCCACAAATTCAGTTTCCTGGTCGTTTAACCAAGAGGCACACACATGGTGCTAGCCCAGTGCTAGGAATTAGAACATGCCAAGGTGAGCGAACCTCACATCAGCTCTCAGTGAGCACATAGTCTAGTCAAGGAAAGAGGTATATATAAAACTTCAGATAAAGTAAAACACATAACAGAACGAAGGGAGCCTTCCCATGTGTAAAACGATTGAAGTCAGTAAGTAAACAATGTAAACTTAAGCTCAGAGGAACTCTGTCCCTGGATGTTAGGCGGGCAGGAATATATTCTACCCTGCCTTGTTTAACCACCTCTCATAGTTTTTGGTTCTCTCAGAGTCCTGTTAACTAATGAAGCATGGTCGTAGCCCTCTTAATTCCTAAATGTTGAGAAATAGCTACTAAGCCTGACGCATTGTTTCATCTTTCATTGTGCCTAATTCAATGCTTCTATATAGTTAAATCGAGGATGCATAATTAACACATTCATCAATACTGATCGATTACACTTTCTTGGACAAGAGTCATTATTTTTAATAAGAAAACCTTTGTTTATTAGGGTGAGTACCATGAACCAGGGAGCCAGATGAAACATTCTCAGATCCCACAGGGCCACGGACATGTTAAATTAAAACATTGTGCTCTCGCTCTCACCAGTTCTTCTCTGTGTTGAGTTGAAAACACAAGGCATGTGACTTGATGATTAGAGGAGTTATATAGGACATTAAGTTTTCAAAATTTAATTTCACTTGGAGATTGTTAAGATACTATGATTTAGAAGTCACGTGAGTGAGTATCCATACCTTTTATCAGGACACCTGGGCATCCAGACCATCAAATAGCAAAGAGTTTGCATACAGTTTGTTACTACTGATCAGTGCCAATGAAAACAAGACAATGCCACCTAATATGAATCCTCTGCAGTGTAGTATATCAGAGGCAAATTCAGTCACACCTGTGACTTGATGTAGATTTCAAAGCTGAGCACAGTATATTCATTGCCTGAATCAACTTGGGAGTGTTGGAGAGTGAGTAAGTATACACTGGTATATATAAGAGGCTCCTTCGGCTAACTTCACTACCCTTGTTTTACACAGTGACAACACTTCTGTGTGGGAGGGGTTTGAGAGGGGCAGGGTGGTAGGGAGGGGCTGATGGTCTCTGGGAGACTCGCCCTGTAGTGTGGCACTTGCACAGCCAGCAGAGTGCTCGGACTTAAATGATGTGTTTATGGAGGCTGTTGTGGAGAGTGTGTGATAAAGCTCCTTGTGCTGCTTACCTTGCTACAGCGCTGCTCAGTGAAGGTGCAGTCTTGGAGAGCTTTGCCCTGAGTAACTCGGATGATCTACTGGTATTTAGTGAATTCTTGCCCACGTGATATAACACTTCCTGTCTCTGTATGTACACATAAAACTATGGTGTTTGAAGACAAATTTGGGTCTGAACTTCAACTTTTCCACTTATAAATTTGGTAACATTTTGTGAATGAAAATAAGTATTTATTGGGCACCAGTCACTAGGGAAGAGGAAGGTGAAAATGACTTGTACTGGTTCCACAGAGCTCATGCTTTCAG
>NW_017731981.1:597106-601230 GCF_001890085.2 Hipposideros armiger
ATAGCAATAACATAGATGCGAATGACTCTAGTACTTCCAAAAATGAACTAGTGCCATCTGTTGCAAACATGCGTCATGACTTTTCCAACAACCCAATAGTTCAATGGCAGTGAACTAAGCAGTGTAGTTCCAGGGAGGACAGATCAGATGCTGAAGCTCACAGCTGAGGATCTTGTGTTTAAAGAGCTATTTAGAACATTAAGTCTGATATTTTTTTCCTTAATTTCATCTTTATTTTGAACCATAAATCCAGCAAATAAAGAGAATCAAACATTGTTGCTTTCTCAGGGTGTTATATAGAATCCCAGCAAACGGAATTTAATTTCTACCTAACCCGTTGCCTAACACCTTTTGAGACTCCCATGACATATTTCTGCTCCTCTACACTTGATCTGACACAGTGACAACAATATTTTTTAAAGCTGTTTAAAGCTGCTCAGAGAAGAGTGTAATTGACCTGGCACACACATTTTCTCCAGTTTGAAAGTCTGGGGAAGACAAAAGTCACCAGGATGTCCATCCTGGTAAATGAAGGGAGTCTTCATCATTGAAATGTCCACTCCTCTGTCAGGGTGCAGGACTCTATGATTATCAAAACTGACTTGGATTATAAATTACAAGTGTTCCCTTGAACTTGACTGACTTACAGAATTTGGAAGTTCGAATCTTTAATTTTTTTTTTAAAGTGAAGCTAATAACTACCCATCTAAGTGCCAGCTCAGCCCACAAGGAAGTGTCTGATCCTCAAGATACTTAATATTAGGGAATTGTAAGGCCAGTTTTAAATGTCAGCTAGATCTGGCTGGAGCCTGGCCCGGCCTTTCATCTTCACTGGTCTGACAGTGGTTTCCTTGATCTGGTTTTGTGCACAGCCTTAGACAGGGCAGAACTGTAATTGCACCTACTAGAAAGGAAAGCAGGTGAATATGAACAAATTTTTTTGTTTGTTTGTTTCAATGGGGAAATAGTGAGCATAGAAGGTCCACGTGGGGTTGATATACAAAAGAGACGTTGGCATGAGGGTGTCTGTGTGGCAGGCTGCATTCACAATGTGCTTGTGAAGCGAGAGCTTGCTATGTGGGACTTGGGCTGGGGCGCTTGACTTGTTTCCAGACATCCCTCTCTCCTTAAGCATTCTCTTCACCCCCAGCAACTTTGTACCTCTTCTGGCAAATCTTCTCTAGATTCACCACAAGCTGACGGTCACTGGTAACCAGGAGAACTCTAAAAACAACAACAGTACTCCTTAACTCTAGCTCTCTGGGTGTGTATGGCGCACCCTACCTTTTAATGACCCTCAGCTAATCCTTTAATGAGCCCTTTACTAAACTTTTTACCCCTTTAATTTTATGGCTATAAAATCATATATTTTTTGGTAAAAAAAATCTAGGAAATATGGAAAGGAGATGAAGAAGCAAATAAATCTCATCATCATTCTGACATCCAGATATAGCTATTGCTGTATTGATAGATGGTCAACATATTGCATATATAAGCTCTATGTCTTGCTCTTTCAATGAAGTTTTTATTGTGGACATTGTTGTAAATTACTCCACTTTCTTTGGGAGCATAATCTTAGTGGCTGCAGAATATTCTGTTTAAATACATAAATTTATGTAACAGTCACTAGGTTTTAATCGGGTGTTTAATCTTTGCTTTTTTACAGAGGCAGGGATTCTTCACTGTGCCTTAGAATTGAATATATCTGCATGAGCATGTGACCCCCATATTTAGTTAGGGTGATTGACACACCCTTGGTTACTGGTGAAGACATTTTGGAATTCTATTTTATTGCAAAATGTAACAGATATGGACCTACCTAAAGGGCCTTCTAACAGAGGTATGAGAACAGCCTAAGGCCAAATCTGCACAAAATTCTCGTACTTTGTTTCTTCTCCTGCCTAGACCCCTTCTCCCCTTTTTCTAACTTATCCCCACTTCTGTGGTTATCATGGGGCAGCCATTTTAGACAATGTGACTTTATTCTGTGGCCGCAGTCCATAGTTCCAGATTTGACCACCTGATCATAATTGGGCCAATTAGAGTCTTGTTTTAATACTTTGGACTAAAACTGGGAAATATCTTCAATGACTGTCTGATAACAGGAGTGGTAAGATATGCTGCTTTAGAGCTTTAGTTTACTGCCAGGTGGATAAGAGAGGCAGAGAAGGCAACTGAGAGTGTGAAAGTGAGGGTGAGTGAGTGATGAGCTATAAGAAATGGAGAGAGGCATTTAAGTAACTGATTTGAGCTGTTCCACAGACCTTGAGTCTCATGTGTATACTAAGAATCATTATTATAAAAGTTTCCTTCTCCACCTTTATTTTATTTTATTTTATTTTAGCTGAGCCATCCTGCTACCTGTTNAGCTAGGGAGGGTGTGGACCTATCAACTCAAACCCAGGTTTGTTAGACTCTAAAATCTGTACTTTGAAGTGTGTGCATCTGAGAAAGAAAATGAAAACAAAACAAAACAAAACAAAACAATAAAACCAAAACTGGGAAAGTCTTAGATCCAATAAGTAAATATTGTCACAACATTAAAGAGTGAATCCAGAATATGTAATTATACCCCAAACATTTGCAATACCTTTGTTTCATATTATTGGGAATTATGGAGAGACTGAACTCTATGAGCTCTTTTATGCCTGTATTAAGGAGAGGGGAGAAAAAGTACAGTAGTCCCCCCTTATCCATGGATAATATATCTCAAGACCCCCAGTGGATACCTGAAACTGCAGATAATATCAAACCCAATATATTCTATGCTTTTTCATATATATATATATATATATATATATATATATATATATACATACATACTTATGGCAAAGTTTAATTTATAAGTTAGGCACTGTAAGAGATTAACAAATAATAAAATAGAACAATTATAATAACATACTGTAGTAAAAGTTTTGTGAATATGGTCGCTCTCTCTCAAAATATCTTACTGTAATCATCTCTTATTTGCAATAGATGGCTTGCTGTCACTCATTTCAGGCGATCATTTCCTGAAGTCTTCATATAGACTCTATGCTTTCTGGCACAGCACATTGCTGTCAGTAGAAATACATTTTCTGGTCATGTTTTCCGCCCCTTTTCAGGGCACTTGCAGTTTGAGGTGAGACAGCAAAACTAGTATGGATTTCTTTTTCCTTCTTCACAATTTCACAGACAGAAGACACATTCTTACGATAGATCTTAGCAAAGTTGGCATACAGTTTTTTTTCTTTCCTTCTTAAATTGAGAATTTGCACCTTTTCACTTAAAGGAAACATTTTACAGCTTCTCTTTGGCATATCTGAATTGCCAGCATCACTACTCTTGTGCTTTGGAGCCATTATTAAGTAAATAAGGGTGACTTGAGTACAAGCACCATGATATCAGGGCAATAAATATGTTAACTGAGAAGGCTACCCAGTTACTAGCGCACTAGGGAGCGCATAAAATGAGGAGATGCTGGACAAAGACATGATTCACGTCCCTGGCAGGACAGAGCAAGACGGCATGAGATGTCATCATGCTACTCAGAACAACACACAATTTGAAACTTATGAATTGTTTATTTCTGGAAGTTTCTGTTTTTTATAGATCCTGGTTGACCCCAGATGACTGAAATTGTGGAACATGAAACCGAGGATAAGGGGAGACTACTGTACAATCACGTGTTGCTTAATGATGGGGATACATTCTGAGAAATGTTCTTTAGGCAAGTTCATCATTGTGTGAGAATCACAGGGTGCACCTACACAAACAGATGGTAAAGCCCACTATGCACCTAGGCTCTGTGGTACAGCCTGTTGCTCCTGAGCTATAAACCCATACAGCATGTCACTGTACTGAAAGCTGTAGGCAACTGTAACACAATGGTAAGTATTTGTATATCGAAACATATTTAAACATAGAAAAGGTATAGTATACTGTAAAAATACAGTATAAAAGATAAAAGTGGTACACTTGTATGGGGCCCTTACCACGAGTAGAGCTTGCAGGACTAGCAGCTGCTCTGGGTGAGTCAGTGAGTGAGTGGTGAGTGAGTGTGAAGGCCTTGGACGTTACTGTCCACTACTGTAGTCTTTATAAACACTGACTCTTAAGCCCTCTCCCTGCTCCCTTCCGACAGG
>NW_017731981.1:607452-630855 GCF_001890085.2 Hipposideros armiger
AAAACTCTGCCCAGGCCCAAGTTAGTGTTAATATTTCTGCTTGGTCTTTTTCTTGTAAAAATTCTCAAATAGGTCCTTCTGTTATTTTTGGTTTGATTTTTTTAAAAAAAACTTCTTTTTAATTACTTTATATAAAGAAGCAGCTTAGGCAATAAAGGAAACGGATATAAAACATACCTTTAGAGGGGGAACGTGAGATCTGTGAAATTTTAAAATAAAAGTGTTGACTATGAACCTGTCCAGCTATTACAGACCTAGAGCACACTGTTTATTGGTTTAGCCCAGAAAATTCCCTCAGGGCCCCTAAAGCACACCAGGGCCTCACAATCATATCCCCCCATGAGATGTGGTATCAATGTTCTAATGAAGTCCTTTGAGTATACTGCTTAGAGGCTAAGAAACCAAACTTTTAACAAATTCTGCTTAAAGACAAATGCTCTGAAGCTGTGAGTACCTACAATGTACACATCACTGTCCTAAGAGAGCTGAAAAATGCAAAGGAACTTACAGCAAAACAGCATGTGCTCAGATAGGGTACATTCTGCTTTTAGGATAGAGCACCAGTGTGTGCACACAGGTGCTATGGGGAGATACCTCACAAGGTCTTTTACAGTTATTTCTTATTTTTTTCTTACAACAACCCTTCTTGGCCTGTTTAGAGAAGAGGAAACTTTGCTCATCTATGTTAAGAAATGTGCATAATTGTGAGGTTGGGATGTGAACTCTGCTCTGTGTGTCTTCAAAGCCCATGCTCTTCATCCTATCATATGCTTTTACTGCCTCATGCTGTCCCTTGTGTCTAGCTAGGAAATAAAACATATGCACATGAAAATGTTTCCAGAACAAGAAGACAGGGAGCCCATGCTCAGAACCAAGGTAAGAGATGCAGAAAACGAATATCCCAGAGATGAAGGGTAGAGTGAATCTCTGGAAGTGGGGCAGTGATGGACCCCTTTGTGTATGAGATGGGGCTTAAAGTGGTCCAAAAGGAGAGTGTGGGCTTAGACGCTAAAGAAAAGTGTGCAGTGCCCTCTTAGATAGCTGCTAGAAATGTTGTGATGAGATAGTGGCTCTGAGAAAGTATGTCAATCTCACAGTTGATGATTGGTTTAGCCGGGACAGGACCACTGGTCACGTCTGTGGGGACAGCAAAATCAGCTGCTGGTAGGTTTATTTAACGATTTGCCTGAGTAGCCTTGGCGATTAGGGCATGCTGGTGAAACCCACACAGATCTTCAGTTCTACTCTGCAAAGCTAATTAGGCTCTTCACAGTGAATTAAAATTTCCGTTTCCTTATACACCCTATTTCATATTGGAGAAATGAGAGCATTGAAGCAATTGCAATTTCTATATCTTAGAATACTTCAGGGCTAAAGCTCACTGAATGTTTTCACTCCTTGCTTTGCTCCTAAGAATAATGTAAAGATCCTCTTTAGTAAGACATGAGTCAGCCAAATACGTGGCTCTGAATAAGTGGTAGATTTGCATTGAAAATAACAGAAGAAAATAACAGAGAAAATTTGCCATTTCATTTGTAGGCCTCAATGAGTACATGTGGCATAGACTCTTCTGTGATCACTGTTCCAGGATAAACTGTTTCATAGATAGTTGAAGGTGAATCTAAACAGAGAAACTGTGCTTTGAATGGGCTCCTTTTTTCCCTTTTGAGATGCAGAAGCCTTTAAGAGAATAGTTTTGATTTAACTCCAGTGTGCTAATGAGCAATGACCTAAATTTTAGGTCCCTGGAAATTGACAGAGGGAGTTTATTTTATGAAGTAAGGCATGGGGGCTCTGTGTAAAGTAGGGAGTAATCACACATTAAACCATTGGTATAAAACCAACAGTATAAGGCACGGATATTTAGCCTCGTGGCTCAGGATTACACAAAGTCTGGAATGTAGCAGGAACTCATCAAATGTTAGATTATCTTCAACTCTACATTGGTTGCCCCACTCATTTGCCAATTACTCATTGGCTGCCTTGGGCCCTTGCTTATCCAGTTTCATGTGTCGTATCAATGCAGTATGAATATGGTTAGTGTATGCCAACTTAGAATTCTGACTTTGATTTTTATTTGCTGTGTGATTTACATAATCTTTCTAAGCCCCATTTTTCTTATTTGTTTATCTCCAGTTTTATTACATTATTGACATATAACATAAGTATGTTTAAGGTATACAATGTGATGATTTGATATACATTTATGTTATAAAATGACAACCATGGCAAAGTTAATTAACATCTCCATTCCCTCATATAAGTACCATTTTTGGGGGGTGTATTGGTAACTTTTAAGATGTACTCTCCTAACAACTTTGAAGTATGTAATATAATACTGTTAATCATAGTCACCATGCTGTACATTAGATCTTTAGAATTTATTCATCTTATAGATGGAAGTTTGCACCTTTTTGCCAACATCTCCCCCTTTGCCCCCCACCCCCAGCCCTGGCAATCACCATGATACTCTCTATTTCTCTTAGTTCAGCTTTTTTAGATTCTACTTATAAGTGAGAACATACAGTATTTGTATTTGCATTTCTCTACCTTACTGATTTCACTTAGCATAATACCCTCAAGGTCCATCCATGTTGCAAGTGGCAGGATTTTCTTCTTTTTTTTTAAATGGCTGAATAATATTCCATTCACCAGTATCTGTCAATGGACACTTAGGTTGTTTTCATGTCTTGGCTATTGTGAATTATTCTACAATGTAATGAACTTGGGAGTGTAGCTATCTCTTTGATATCCTGATTTTATTTCCTTTGGATAAATACCCAGAGGTGAAGTTGCTGGATCATATTGTAATTCTATTTTTAATTTTTGAAAGAACCTTCAAACTGTTTTGCATAGTGGCTGCACCAATTTACATTCCCACCAACAGTGTACAAGAGGTCCCTTTTCTCCACATTCTTGTCAATATTTGTTATATCTTATCTTTTTGATAATAGACATTCTAACAGATGTGAGGTGATATCTCACGTTTTTAAATTTTTTTATTTCCCTGATGTTGAGCATCATTTTATGTACCTGTTGGCCATTTGTATGTATTATTTTGGAAAAACATCTATTCAAGTCCTCCGCCCATTTTTAATCAGATTTTTTTTTTTTTTGCTACTGAGGTGAATGAGTTCTTTATACATTTTGAATGTTAAGCCATTATCAGATATATGATTTGCAAATATTTTCTCCCATTCAATAAGTTGTCCTTTCATTTTGTTGATGATTTTCTTTGCTGTGCAAAAGTTTTTTAATTTGATGTAGTCTCACTTATTTATTTTGCTTTTGTTGCTTGTGCTTTTGGTGTCATATACAAAAAAATCATTGCCAAATCAATATCAAGGAGCTTTTTCCCTATGTTTTCTTCTAGTAGTTTTATAGTTTCGGGTCTTACACTTAAGTCTTCAATGCATTTTGAGTCAACTTTTATGTATGGTGTAAGATAAGAGTCCAATTTTATTTTTTTGCATGTGAAAACCAAACTTTCTCAACACTATTTATTGAAAAGAATACTTTTTTCATTGAGTATTCTTGTTTCCCTTGTCAAATATTAGTTGACTGTGTAGGCATGGGTTCATTTCTGAGCTCTTGATTATATTCCATTAGTCTATGTGTCTGTTTTTTTATGCCCATACCATACTTTTTTTATTACTATATCTTTGCAAGAAAGTTTATAAGCAAGGAATGTGATGCCTCCAGCTTTGTTCTTCTTTCTCAAGGTTGCTTTGGCTGTTTAGGGTCTTTTGTGGTTCCATACAAATTTTGGGAAGACATCAGTATACAGTGATGTGCCACTTTGGTGAATAAAATAAGACTAGAAGGTGACAGAGGGAAAGTTTTATGTGCTTAGGACCAAATATTGTTGGGATTAGTGGTCCAGATAACGCAAAATCAAAAGGAAATAATGCAGGTTTGATAAAAATCATTGCACATATTTCTCATGAATACTGTGAAGCATAACTCCACTTTCTGACTTCAGTCATTGTTTGAGATAAAACATCCACTTTGACAAGTTATATGGGTTCTTTTTCATTATACCAACCACATTTTGTCAATGTGAGTTGGGTTATAAGACATGGGGTTTGTGTCTTAGACTATGGGATTAAAATACTGAGAAGTTTCATCTTTCATTTCCAGTTTTCTTTTTTCTCTCTTTCTTGTTCATTTTGGTATCCAAGAGGTCCAGAGAATCAATTAAACATTGAACCACTTTCAGAGAACATTCTCAGCTAGTTTGCCTGGTATATATTTTCTTGCTTGTTTCTGTTTTTGTGACTAATGTCTTTGAGGGTCCTGTGATCCTGGGAGTTGTCATTTTCCTGGTTCATTGCTAACTTGGTCTCTGAACTGTATACTGTGGCCTTTGAAAAGTAAATGATCCCCACTTTCTGCTGGGCCTGTTTAAGGTGTCAGTCAGGTGGTAAGAGCTTTCATGGTTACAGGAATGTGATGGTTTCTTAATTACTTCTGGTACAGTGGCAAGAAAGCAACTTATAAAAGCTAAGGTGAAAGCGTTGAAGTTTTTATGTTCAGATGTTCACTTGAATGTTGGTGCTACCACTTTCAGTTCAAGTACTCTGAATCAAAATGCCATTTCTGACACTCATGCTTCATAGTGTAAATACCAAAAAAGATGCTTTCACTATAGTTTCAAGAGTCAACAAGTGGGTGACAATACTTGAAGGAGCAAAATTAAATCAACAGATTATTTATCTGCTATGTTTGTATGCATCTGATCCCTGTAAATTCAAATGCTTTATTACATTCTCAAAGGAGCATTTGGGATGTTGGGATTTCATCTTTGTCCCCCCCACCCCAATCCAATCTCCTTCATGAAGCTTCCCCGAACACACTATGTCAAAATTTCTTCCCTTCTTTAAACCCTTTTAGAACTCTTAGGTCCTCTTCATAAATCATCTCAGGTTCACAGAATCATTCTATGTAATCATATTTTTGCCCAAACTAGACTCATTTAAGGATGGTATCTGACTCAGCATTGTATTTTCCAAGCACTTAGCAGAGTGCTATGCACATAGTAGGTATTTCATATACATATAAAGGGTATGGATTTTAGAAGCCACTTACTCAAATGTTTCAAAATACCTTCCATATTTATTTTCATATAACTGAAGTTAATATCCATGTCAGTGGTTATTTGTCCTAGTGGCAGAAACTTAATTTTATACCACCCAGATTAATGTCAGTCACTTCTGGGTTTTCTCAGTCAACTCAGTTCCCTCCCCATTCCTCCTTTTCTGAGAAGATGAAAACTGGAGGGAGCAGCTTATGTAGTGCTATTCTATTGCTCGGAAATGGTGATATCTGGTCTTCATTTCTCATCACCTGTCTTTGCTGGCATCTGCTGCTAATGTGTAGTGCTTGGTTGTGTTGGTGTTAATCCTGACTAGTAGCCCCTGAAGACCGGGAAACCCAGCTGGCGCCAAACTCACAAGGTTCACATCACATCAACTTCCATGGTGCCTTTCTCCACGTTCAAGAGTATATCCACTGAAGTCTTGCAACATGGGGGAAACCTCATACTCTTTGGGGATGCTTAAGGTTTCTTGTGGACTCACCTGTCACGGAATCCAAGGTAGTCATCTATACCCTTCTCTGCTGTGCCATGATGCCATGGGAAGTT
Source organism: Hipposideros armiger (assembly GCF_001890085.2). Lineage (NCBI taxonomy): Eukaryota > Metazoa > Chordata > Mammalia > Chiroptera > Hipposideridae > Hipposideros > Hipposideros armiger. The sequence continues at coordinate 613,097 of NW_017731981.1, forward strand.
AAATAGGACTTGGTGTCTTTTTAAAGCTCCAGCTCTCTTATTCCGTATCATGCATCATGCTGTGAGAAATTCTGTAAATCTTGGGGTCCTCTAAGAGTTCCGGATCTTCTATCTTGTGCCATGGTGTTATGAGGAGCTCTGTAGGGCTTGGGGTTATTTAGAGGTTCCTGATCCAGCAGACGGCTCTATCATATTTTTTTNTCCCATTTCTTACTGGAAAGTCTGTTCTGTTATAATCTTATGGGACCACTGTCATATATGTGTCCCATCACTGACCAAAACATCAATATGTGACACATGATTGTAATTAAGACACTGAGTTTATTTCCAAGACATATGTGTGTTGAACCATTCTTTATTTGAATAAAACATAGATTCAACCATTAAGACCCTGCAAAAGTTGAGGGAAATGGTTTGAAGTGGCCTTTCCCCTGATTAGTTTTTATTATTTTGACCTATAGTGGGTAGCCTTGTAGCCTTGGCAACAATTAAATTGTTCCACTGAAAGCATATGGATTTCTAAGAGATTTTGGCGGCTTTTATTATTAAGTTACAAAAGCTCATGAAATCTCTGCTGGGGCTGAGAGAATGGAATTATGTGATTATTAGTATTAGGCTGACCCTAACTTAAATTTCACATTGACATGTCTGCAAAAATCTCGGAAAAAGCAGTTTTTTTTTTTAAACCTCAGCATCTCTTTGGGACTATTATAAGATGGCGTAACTCAATTTTTTTTTTAAAGCAAATACTTTTCCATTTTGGAAGTATGGTTTGTAGGTTTATAAGTAAAGATGGCCTAGGAATGAAACTTTTAATTATGCTTTTGCAGGAAGCTTGACAGTAAGGCTTTTTGCTGGGAAGTTTAGGGCAAGGAGAAGATGAAGTTGATGATGCTTTGAGCACGGCAATGGGTTTTCCCAGAAGACATAATGCAAAGCCGTCTCATGAATGACAGTTTCTGAAGTCTGCGCAACCAACTCTCCCTGAATCTTGACAGATGGAGAACTGCAGGGGCCACGTGGCATGGGAATTCCAAATTTCCACTCTAATTTCATTTCCTTTTTAAAACCTTTGGCGGCTGAAGTTGCAGCAGCTGACCTCTAGCTGCTACCCTGCGGGAGCACAAGTGCTGAATGGAACACAGCAGGCAGCGTAACAGGCTTTCTGTGGAGAAGGGCTGGAGGTGACACTGGAGATCATGGGCGCAGCTGAGGACTTGCAGAAGGCCCTGTGCTGGCTTCTGCGAGGGGCTCCTGTCTCATTGTTTCTATCTTCAAGGAAGCAGCCTGGTATAGACAGAAAGATATCCCTGCATCTGAGTCCTAGTTTTGCCACTGACAGCTGTGTGACCTTGGTCTATTTTTCAACTTCCTCAAGCCTGTTTCTTCATCTGTCAAAAATCCTAACTTTTGGAGTTGTTGTTAAGATTAAATGTACTATATGTAAAATAACTAGTACAGTGCTCAGCACAGATCAGGTTTCCATAAATGTTCTGATTATTTAACCACATGAAATTCTTGTCATGCTTTTTATTTCCACAAATTCAGTTTCCTGGTCGTTTAACCAAGAGGCACACACATGGTGCTAGCCCAGTGCTAGGAATTAGAACATGCCAAGGTGAGCGAACCTCACATCAGCTCTCAGTGAGCACATAGTCNGAGTTCTTAACCATCGCGCCACTCGGCCGGCCCACGGCTCTATCATATTTATTACTGCTGTCAAACACGCAGGTAATGGGCATTCTCTTGGAGGCTCTCTACTCCCACACATCAGGCCTGAGTGTTTTGTTAAAATCTACCATGTTGAATTCTCTTCTGTCCTTAAATAACTCACCACATCTACCCAGTTCAGTTTTCTCTCAATGTTGGATGTTTGGGTGATGGAAGGGTAAGAGTGAGGTGAGGGACTGATTCCCTTCTCAAAGGGCTGTCTGTAGCTGTCCTGGTCTGTTTGCAGAAGGTAAGCATAAGTTGATTGCAGAGACAACTTCATCCATATCCATACTGATTATACATTCTATTATGTATTACGTATTGATTAATCTCCTGCTATACATTTTGATTGATTACATATAGTAAATTAATATTCAATCATTTTGAAAAAAACTATTTACTGAACATTTACTACTTTGTGCTAAGCCCTATTCTAGGAGCAGGGGAGATACAAAATAAAATAGGCTTTGTTTATGCTCTCTAAACTCATAGCTTGAAGAGATATGTTACTTTATAATGAAGTAGGTACTATAATAGAGGGGTTATACTATGGAAGTACAATGGAGAAAGGGACTATTTGGGGATATCAATAAAGGCTTCAGAGAGAAGGTGACTTGTCCCTGAGTCTTAAAATATATAGATGATATTTATAGGGGGTTTGAAGGGTTTCAGGGCTGATAAAGAAAAAAGATACTACCACAAGGTGGCAATAAATAGCACAGACAAGCTTTATTTGGACAATGCTTCCACAGGGTTGCATGCAGTGGAAGTCATTCACAGGAGGAGTCCATCCAGAGGCTATGACACTGGGGCGGTGGGGTAGTGGAGGTGGGAAGTGAATTGAAGGGGATGGATTGGTTGGTTGTAGGATGGAGTGGGGAGGTGGCAACCATTCAGAAGGGGAGGAGGGTTATTGAAGAGGGAACTAGGTGGCTAGGTGATATTGCTCAGCTGCATGGCAGGGAGTCTCTGGGTCAGAGAGATCTAAAGGGCAGCAGCAACTTGAGGTGTATAAATGCAGAGTTTGCCTTTTCTAGCAGATGTCAGGCATGGTCTTGCAGGGTATGCAAAGCAGTGGTCTCTAAATGGCTAAAAATCTCTTTTGGGCTACATTTGAAACAATTGGATATGTAAAAATTTCAGTTTGGCATGGCAAGCTTTGGAGCTAATGGGTCTCAGCCTGCTGTGAAGGAGTAAACAACTTAGAGACCACAATACAGAGGCCATTGTTGGGCCAGTTATATGACAATAGTTCACTGGACAGAGAAGTACATTTTTAGCAGAGGAACTCCACATTCAAAGACCTTGAGGAGTGAGAATGTATGGCATGATTGAGACAATTTCAGATGCCTTAGTCTGGTTGGTATGTAACCTATATGGAGCAGGTGAGGCTAGTAATGGGGAGGCTGGAATAGTAATCAGTGCTCTAAGCAAGAGGGCCTTTTTAGCCATCCTAAGAGTTTCAGCTTAGTATTTAGAATGAACCTCTCATTGGTCATGCAAAGGAGGTATACACAAACATACATACACAGGCTCCTTTTGAGCCAAATAGTGAACATGTAAAATGTGGTTTTGTAGTGTGGGAAATTACCTTGATGTAAAGATACCCTCCATGTACATTACCAAGTAAAGTATCTCAGAGGTCACAGAACAACAGAAAGGCCCACAGAAAAAATGAAAATGCTTGAATCATGGTGTGTTAGCTTATTGAATGAATGTAAAACAAACAATGAAAAGCAAGGGGACCAATGGGGTATGTTCCTAACAACACACTTAAGATTAAGTAAAAATGGGGTAGAAAGCTCATCCTACCTATATTCTGGGGTATGAAATATTCATGTTTTCTTCTTTCTTTGTCTATCTCAGTGGCTTTCCCTGCTGATGGTGTGATTATTAAGGTTGGTTAATGTTAATCAAGGGACTCAAGTCAGTTAGAAGGTGAGTAGGCCAACATACATCTTTGCCATATAGGAAGGTGTAGAGGCAAGTCAGCCTTGCCAGTAGTTGTAACCTGCCAACTAGCTTTATGAGCAACTATGGATTTTATTTGAGTTTTGGGGCAGAAAAAAATGTGGGACCAGAATGGGGATCATCAAAGGGAGGTAGATTTAGAACCTCAAGACCCTCAACTGCCTTGGAGGTCTCCTGCATATTTAGTGCATTGTAGTTATTAGCTGCCTCTCAGCCATCTTTAATATACACTATTCTATCTAATACAGTTCAGCCTGCCTCATACTACTTATTTGTGCTTACCACATCTTATGAGATTCATCCATCCCATCTATTTTAAGGGGAAAAAAAAACTTCCGAAGAGAAATGGAACAGAGCACATGCAATACCCTGAGGTTTACACTCAGATCTCATGAGCAAGGGTGTTTGTATCCATGGTTTAACTCATTTACTTCCTGTCCAAACTCCTTTCTCCTCTCCAGCCCTCATGATCCTATTTAGGAGAATGCTGAGACTGGCCTAGGTGGATCAAAAGCTGCATTGACAGGGCTCTAATAAAGAGGGACTCTTCCCTTATATGCTTCAAATATTTATAGAGAAAGAGGGCAGGGAACAACTCTGTGATTGTGTAACAATGGAGATTCCTGGTGGAGAAAATTCCTTTGGTAGAAAGAGAAGTCTCTGGAGCTCAGTTTCGAAAGTCAACCTACTCTTTCATTGAACTACCCTGCTGAGCCAGCTTCTCTCTAAGCTTCCAAAGCCAACTAAGAGAGAGAAGGGGGGTGGTGGTGGCGGATATGAACCTCCAGGGCTGTCTGGATTTATCTCTCCTCGGTGAGTCTATGGAGGGTAAATTGGTAGGTGTTTGCTCACCTTATGTTAGAGAGACAAAGAGCAAGTGTTCTCACTCTACTCTTTTGGGCAGTTCAGTTTTTCTTTATTTTGACCAGTTTCAAACAATAACAGCACATATTTGTTCCTACCATAAGCCAAGCTTATTTAAATTTGCCTGGAGCACCCCTCATGCCTTAACTTCCTCTCTGTTCTCTTCACCATCCCCTTCTTCTTTCCTTTAGCTATTCTTCCTTTATCCCAAAATGTTGGTCAGTAGTAACTGAGAGACAAATAAGCAGAGTTGGTAGATGTTTGACTTAGCTTCCTTCCTTTCTCAGTTATTTCTGTCCTTCCTCTGCGTCTACTCATATTCACCCTAAAACACTGCAAGAGATTTTTAGCCTTTGCAATACTGAATTCTTACATTTGGTGAGTATTCTGCAGAAGTAAAAGAGAGCATGCTGAATTACTATATAGTAATTCTGTCCTATTGTCACCAAATTGTCTAATGTTTTTCCCAGCAGAACAATTATGGCAATCAAAGAGTGTTTTTTCAGAAAGAAATAAGAATTTTCAGTAGTCATTCCAATGTCAGATTATAAATTATAGCCAGAATTCACGGAGACATTAAATTGAATCACCAAATTATACTTTTTACCTTGAGTGTTTACCAAAAATCATAGGTAGATTTGTTTTCATTTATCACCTGTTTTTTGGCTATTCCTTTCATCTATGTGGGCTGCATTTTTTTTAAGCCCACTCTAGTCTGTTCAGTTCCTTTGATAGAGAATACAGCCACATGAAACAAAATATAATTTTTGGGAGTTTACTGAAGATTTTTGAAGTCAAGGTATGGGATAAAATTCACAATTCACATCATTTTACTCCTCTCCTCACATCTGCGGATGAGCTGGGCTTTGACTGATCAAGGCTGGGACTAGTTGGGCATGGTTCCAAACTTCTGATTAGGGCAAGGTTAGCTCTATGTATTTCTCATTTCCTTTGGTCCAACAAGCAAGCAAGGCAGGTTCTTCTAATGTTGATGGCAGAAGTAAAGGAAGAGCAAATAGAAACATGGAATGTGTCTTAAAGCCTAGTTTCAGAACAGGGACATTTTCACTTCTGCCCACATTCCATTGGACAAAGTAAGTCTGGTGAAACCCAATATCAGTGGGCCAGGGAGGTATACTGTCTCTAGTGGAGGAACTACAAAATCATGTTATAAAAGGTGAGGATAAAAGGAGGAGTAAAATTTTATGATAAACACTGTAATCTACCAGAGAGAAATTAATCAGATTAAGTTTGTGAGGAAGGAAAAATAATTTTCCTGCTACTCTTCTAAGTTCTTCTGGCTGGACTAATCATATTGACATGAGTCAGATTAACAGGAGAAAATAACCAAATTTATTACATATGTACGTATGGGGGTTCCATAAGAATATGAGACCAGAGGACAAATCAGCAGTTAAGGCTTATATGCCATTTTGAGCTAAGGAAAAGGGGGCGGGATGTGTGGTTTGGGACTTCAAAGGGCAGGGAGGCAATTCACATGGAGATGGAAAATCAAATGTTTGGTAAATAAATGTTTGCTGGGCCATCTTTTTTTTGTGCGTGTGTGTGTGACTGGTTTATTCATTCATGTTATAGCATGTACCAAAATTTCCTTCCTTTTCAAGGCTGACTGATATTTCATTGTACATAGGCCACATTTTGTTTGTCCATTCATCTATCAATGGACACTTGGGTTGCTTCCACCTTTTGGCTATTTTTTTATGTTTTTGGTATATACCGAGACGTGGGACTGCTGGATCATGTGGTAATTCTATGTTTAATTTTTTTGCGTGAAAAACAATGCCATTTTCCAGAGTGGCTACACTATTTACATTCCCACCAGCCATGAACAAAGGTTCCAATTTCTTTACATCCTCCTCAGCTTGATATTTTCTGTTTTATTTTATTTTATTTTATTAAAATTTTTTAGGTGACATTGGCTAGTAAAATTATATAGGTTTCAAGTGTACAACTCTGTAATACATCATCTGTATATTGCATTGTGTGCTATGGAACACAGAGAGGACTTGATCAAAGGGTCCTTGTTAGATACCTCCCTCTTACACACTAGGTCATAGATTACTATAGTTATTCATGATGCTATCTCCCTTCCTGCAGCAGGTCTTCTGTCTAATTTCCTTTAGGCAGTTAGGGGGAAAGTCAAAGGATTTTTTCCAGAGTCTTCTATTTCTTAAAAATAACCGGCTTAAAATCATCAATATTTCCCAAAGGCATATTTTGGGGTAGCAAACTCTGCTTACCCTTATTCTAAAGCAATGTCTTTTAAAAAAGGCTTTCATCAAAATTCATATCCAATTTTTGCATCTACTCTGTATGATATAACCTACTAATATCTCTCTTTACTATTTGATCTACTCCTTCAAAATTAAATAATGATAATTAGGTGGTATTTGGTCACTAGTAGATGTGAGATTTTAAACTTGCCCCTATTCATCTCAAGTTTCGTTTTCATTTGTTTTGTGCGGCTTAGGTAGTCCCCATGTGTTGGGTCTCAATTGCTACCTGCCTTGCATTTCTTTTTGTTACAGAAATTTATATATATATATATATATATATATATATATATATATATATATATATANTTTTCATTTGTTTTGTGCGGCTTAGGTAGTCCCCATGTGTTGGGTCTCAATTGCTACCTGCCTTGCATTTCTTTTTGTTACAGAAATATATATATATATATATATATATATATAATATTATATATATATTACATATATAATACATATATATAAATAGTTTCATTATATAAAATATAATGATTAGACATTTACACACCTCACAAAGTGATAACCCCAACAAGTCTACTACCTCTCTGACACCGTCCATAGCTATTTCAATACCATTGACTATATTCCCTATGCTGTAATATATATATATATTTTACATATATATATATAATTATAGTTTACATTCAATATTATTTTATATTAATTTCAGGTGTACAGTGCAGTGGTTAGGCATTTATATAATTTATGATGTGAACTCCCCAATAAGTCTATTATCCATCTGATAGCATATGCAGTTTTAACAACATTATTTACTATATTCCCCATACTGTATTTCACATCCCTGTGACTATTTTGTGACTCCCAATTTGTGCTTCCTAATCTTCCAGTTTTCTCACCCAGCCCCCAAACCCCTCTCATCTAGCAACCATCAGTTTGTTCTCTGTATCTATGAGTTTATTTCTCTTTTTTCTGTTGGTTTATTCTGTTCTTTAGATTCCACATATAAGTGAGATCATATGGTATTTGTCTTTCTCAGTCTGACTTATTCCACTTAGCATAATATCCTCTAGGTCCATCCATGTTGTCGCAAACGGTAAGATTTCATTCTTTTTTATGGCAGGGTAATACTCCATTGTATAAATGTACCACAATTTCTTTATACAGTTGTCTATTGATGGGCATTTCAGTTGTTTTCATATCTTGGCTGTTGTGAATAGTGCTACAGTAAACCTAGGGGTGCATATATTATTTTGATTTAGTGTTCTGTATTTCTTTGGATAAATACCCAGGAATGGAGTTGCTGGGTCATATGGTAATTTTATTTTTAATATTTTGAGGAACCTCCATACTGATTTCCATATGGGCTGCACCAATTTGCTATCCTACCAACAGTGCTCGAGGGTTCCTTTTTCTTCACATCCTTGCCAACACTTGTCCTTTTTGGAGAAATGTCTATTTAGGTCCTTTGTCCATTTTTTAATTGGGTTATTAGTTTTTTTGGTGTTGAATTGTGTGAGTTTTTAATAAATTTTGGATATTAACCCCTTATCAGATGTATCATTGGTGAATATCTTCTCCCCTTCAGTAGGGTGTGCTTTCATTTTGTTGATGGTTTCCTTTGCTGTGCAAAACCTTTTAGTTTCATATAGTCCTATTTGTTTATTTTCTCTTTTGTTTCCCTTGTCTGAGGGCATGTATCAGTAAAAATATTACTAAGTCTGAGAGTTTACTTCCTGTTTTTTCTTATAGGAGTTTTATGGTTTCAGGTCTTGCATTGAAGTCTTTAATCCATTTTGAGTTTTTTCTTGTATATGGCATAAGAAGGTTGTGAAATTTCATTTTTTGCACATATCTGTCTAGTTTTCCAAGCAACATTTGTTGAATAGACTGCCTTTACTCCAATGTAAATTCTTGTGTCCTTTGTCTTAGATTTAATAACCATATAGGCATGGATTTATTTCTGGGCTCTCTATTCTGTTCCATTGATCTATGTGTCTGTTTTTATGCCAATACCATGCTGTTTTGATTTATATCTTTTTTAAAATTAAAACTTCCTGTCTTCTCCTTTCTAACTGCTTAAGGAAAGCATGACTCACTTTAAACCCATAAACAGCCAATCAGGATGAGTAGAGATTCTGTTTTATTTTCTTGTTGAATTTCTAGCCAGAAAGAGTGAGAAAGAATTCTGATGTCACTGAACTGTGCCTCTTACTATCAAATAAAATCTTGTTTTGGTTATAAAACCAATGAGCCCCTGAGACCCCACATACTATGAGATGTCTTTTATTCATTTGTATTTGACACAGAATTTAAAAAATACATATGCACACACATGTACATACATACGTTCACACATACATATCTTATTGAACAATATGGGTAAATGACAGGAGTTGTATATGTTGAGTCATATGTAAATTGAGTTTTTCTATATTTTACAAATTAGATTGAAAGAGCAAACATTTCTTAGCAATAGCATCATCAGCTTTCTCTTTACCTCCACCTGGAAGAATGCCTGACATTCAAGAAAATCAGGCCTAATGATACTATAAAGAATGTAGTAATTCCCATTTTAAATATATCACACTCATTTTCAAGTTCAGAGGCCTCCACATGTTTAGATCTAGAATGTACCCTAAGAATGTGAGAGGCTCCAGGTCTTTAACATCTGTCCCCAAATTAATATAGCTTATTAATTCACTAAATTTTTCAACATGTACTTCTTGACCACCTCCTATTTTTTTTTAAATTTATTTTTTTATTGTTAGTTTCAGGTGTACAGAACAATACAATAGTTACCCTTTTTTCACCCTCACCAGGTAACAACCCTCCTCCCCCCATCTATTGCTCTCCCACCCCCGATATCATGCTTATCTATTACAATTCCATTGAATCCGTTCCCGCTCTCTACTCCATGTCCCGAGACTATATTTATATATATAATTACAGTTGACATACAATATTATTCAACATCAGTTTCAGAAACACAATGTAGTGGTCAGGCCTCTACATTGACTATGAAGTGGACTCCCCAAAAGGACATGGGACCATCTGGCCCCCTAAGAAATACTTACAACATTATAGATTATATTCCTCGGACTGTCTTTTTCTATCCCTGAGGCCATATTACAATTACTAATTTGTATTGTCTCATCCCTTCCCCTTCTCCTTCATCCCCACCCCCTCCCAACTAACAACCCTCGGTTCTTCCTCTGTGTCTCTGAGACTATCTCCATCCACTTCTTCCATCCATTCAGTTCCTTAGAATCCACGTATAAGTGAGATCATATGATATTTGTCTTTCTCTGACTGACTTATTTCACTTAGCATAATGTTCTCTAGTTCCATCCATATTGTTGCAAAGGGTACTATTTCCTTCTTCTTTATAGCTGAGTAATACTCCATTGCATAAATGTACCAAAGTTTCTTAATCCAGTCATCTACTGATGGGCATTTTGGTTGTTTCCAAGTCTTAGCTATTGTGAATAACGCCGCAATGAACATAGGGGCACATATATTTTTTTGGATTAATGTCTTGGGATTTTTTGGATAAATACCTAAGAGTGGTATTGCTGGGTCATAAGGTAGTTCCATTTTCAGATTTTTGAGGTACCTCCATACTGATTTCCATAATGGCTGCACCAGTCTGCAGTCCCACCAGCAGTGCACCAGGGTCCCCTTTTCCCCACAGCCTCGCCAGCATTTGTTGTTTGTTGATTTATTGATGATGGCCATTCTGACCGGGGTGAGGTGGTATCTCATTGTGGTTTTAATTTGCATTTCCCTAATGCTAAGTGAGGTTGAACATTTTTTCATATGCCTGTTGGCCATTTGTATGTCCTCTTTGGAGAAACGTCTCTTCATATCCTCTGCCCATTTTTTAATTGGGTTGTTTGTTTTTTTTGGTGTTGAGTTGCATGAGCATTTTATATATTTGGGATATTAATCCCTTATCTGATATATCATTATCAAATATCTTCTCCTATTCAGTAGGCTTCCTTTTTGTTTTATTGATGGTTTCTTTTGTTGTGAAAAAACTTTTAAGTTTGATGTAGTCCCATATGTTCATTTTTTCTTTTACTTCCGTAGCCCGCGGGGATGTATCAGTAAAAATATTGCTCAGGGTGATGTCTGCAAATTTAGACCCTATACTTTCTTCTATGAGTTTTATGGTCTCAGGTCTTATATTTAAGTCTTTAATCCATTTTGACCACCTCCTATTTTTGAAAGATATACACTGGGTGTTACAAAATTAAGCAAAGCATCTTGGGGAATCTTACATTCTAATGGGGAAGTTGACTAGAAGATAAACAAATAATTATAATGATATGATATGCTTTATTCCACAGATATAAATCAAGTGTTGTGAAGCAACAGTTTTGGAAGAGTTGTGGAAGTCTTTCCTGCTTCATTTTCCAACACTCCACATGTTACCTCGCAGGAGAAGATGAAAGAGATTCATTATAACTGTGATTCAATGAGGAGAGGCGTCTGTAGGCTGGTTCTGTGGAATTTATTGTGGTGAGTTCTGAAGACCACCTTCTACCTGCTCAGAATATATTATGTTTAAAGGTAAGACAATTTGTTCATTCAACTAATATTTATTGTCTGGCTATCATGAACTAGGCGTCATTCCCATTCTCGAGATACTCAGTGGACAAAACAAAAATGTCTGCCTCCACAGAGCTTCCATGCTTGCGGGAGGAAACAGACTGTAAGCAATGAACAGAATAAGTAAATGAGAAAGTACGTTGGAAGGTATTCCTCAAGGAGTGACTTATTCCACATGTCTTCGGGATTAGATAATTTCTCAAAGATCACAATAGCAGGAACTGTCAATTGTCTAGTTCAGTTAGACTGCACTTTCTTTGAATCTGTAGGGCATGGAGAATGGATACCAGGGTGCTCCCATTATATTTAGGTTACACATTTTATAATGCTCACTTGTTTACTTATCTTTTTCCTTATCTCTATTACAAGCTCCTTGATGGTAGAAATTATTTCAGTTTTTATATTTCTGGAACCCTTCACAATGGAAGCTAAGTAAAAGATTGGCAATCTTTAAAATGAGCCTTAAAGAATGGGTGGTCATATAGGTGCAGCAAACGCAGATGGACTAGCATGTGAAAGGGTGGGAAGAAAAGATCAGATGGAGTCCTTGATGACAGCAAGAAATTTAGTAAAAGTTGAACTCTAATTCAAAAACGTCAAGGTGTTCCTGTGATGTAGAAAGAAGAAGTGCAGTAACTGTTTTATAAATGGGAGAAATTAAGAATGAAATAGGAAGCTATCCCCTTAATGTCCCAATGACCTCCATGACTCATAGTTGATCTTTCTCTCTACCAAGAGGCCAGCTGCATGTTTATCTATCACTGTACAAAATTAACCAAGTACAATCCATCTGGAAGATTTGGAGTTTCTTTAGAAGTTATGTCTTACAGGATGGTTTTACATGATGGAAACTGCCTTTGAAGCCCTTGAAACAAAATCTAAGGCATTGCTTGTACTCTGTCACTTGCACTTGGGTTCGGTCAAGTCCATCTGGGGGTGTGGTGAGGAGCTGTTCTTACTGTCACAGTAATCACCTGAAGCTTTGATCAAATACATTCTCACTTATGGCTCTACAATTGCTTAACTTTACAAGGGATTACTTAACATCAGGAATGTTTGACTAATTTCACAGAGGGGGAGGGAAACAATTCCTGTTTTTCTTGAATACTCTGGGGCTCTGAAGAATGGAGCTACTATAGAACAGAAACAGGACATTATTATTATAATGAGTGAGGGTATGGAGAGACACAAGTGGGATTGCATTTTGTTATGATGAAAAGATAATTAGTGAAACATCTGTAGCCTGGGCAATTCATCTAGTGATGATTACACAGAGGCTGGCTGGAAGGAACACGGTGTATTATATAGGCTCCTGGAGGACTACTAAATGGAGACTGCAACACTTCTGTGAGAAAAGAAGAGGAAGTGAGATAACTTGCTATGCAAGACAAAGAGTGAAAGGAGCCTAAGCAAATGGCGTAACAAAAGCATTGCTCTTCTCTTGAATGGAAGTATTGAAACTACAAAAATCTGGGAGTGCATATTTTCCATCACTGTAGTTTCAGTTTGAATACATTTGGGACTTGCCCCCAAGCACCTGCTCCTTCCTTCCTTTCCCATTGCCCTCCCTTCTGGGGGGAAAAAAGGCCCCAACAAAACACGGGGCACATTGATTGGAAACAATTCCAACAATCATATCAGAATAAATGAAGGAATAGCAGAGTGAAGTCATCTATAAACATGTAACTGAACAAAAGTGGTAATTTGGAAACAGCAGGAATGATTGAATTTGTGAGTAGAATAAAGAGAAAGTGGAATTCATGAGGCGAGTATACAGAGCTTATTGTGACATAAATGTTTTCTTAGTGAAATGGGAAATTTTGGGAGATAAATCAGAGATAATCCTGACAGTCTCAAAATCTCCTGCCTTTGGGAGGTAGGGGTGGAAGAGGGCGAAGGATCAGATTGCATTTCCCTTAAGTGCCAACATAATATCACATAACCCTTTTTTTTGCATCATCACAGGAAGTTTGGTCTGCCTTAAAAATTACTGAAAATCGTTAGGGAGCACTGACATGTGCCACAAATCTATCTCGGATGTTGTTGCTTCTCTGTCTGGGTGCTTCCCTGCTGCTCTGGGCTTCTCCACTGATCACTCAGGCTCATTCTGTGTTGCTTCAGTTCTCTCCACACAGTTTAAATTCCAAGAGGACCTCACTTCACCTTGGGTTTAATAACGCTTCACTGAAGATGTGAGGGCAACATAAGGGGGTTACTGTGCCCCAATGTTAGGTATCACCTTTCTCAGTCCCTTAGTTGTTCTCCTTCAGAGGAGGTTCCCTGTTGGCAGTTGAACTTCTTAGGAACATGACACCATCCTACCTCCTCATCTACCATGTCCCACTCCCCTGCTTCTAAACTGGTTTTCCTCTCCAGCCCATCTGGTGGGAGCAAAACTCAGTTAACACCATCGTATCTCTTGAGCAATGTACTGTGCCCATAGCAAAGCCAACTATTTTCTGTGTTAACTAGGATATTTAGCCTCTCCTGAGGAATCTATTGCATTTGGCATAAGTCCACTAGTTCAAGCATTCCCCACAACTCCATGCAGGTTGCTGCCTTTCATTGATGGACCAGAAAGGCTCATCAATGTTGTGAAGATTTGTAGAACAATATATATTCCAGCATTTGCCCTGGAATGCCAGAAACATGTTTTCCTGACATTTCCAGCCCCAGCAGTGTTGAGATCCAGATGCTGCTTCCAGACATCGGAAGGAATGTTTGCACTTTAAAAGCCAGTTTACTCAAACCACGATTTTAAATAGTTCTCTGCTCCAAGATTGTGGTTGTGTGCTGGTGCTTACTAGGACTTGAAATGCTACCACACGGGCAATTCCTATTTTTATTTCATTCCACTGCAACAGACTCTACAACCATGTAACTCAACGGCACTTGTTCTTGGAGTTCAGAAGCTGGACTCTGCCATTTTTTAGCAGCTCACTGAATGTTACTAGTGTGGTTCTGCTGTGACAGCTATGTAATTATGAACAGGCCTTTGAGTGTCAGGTCGCCTCAAGACTTATCTAATATTTACACTTTATATCATTATACAGTATTTCATTTGTCCCATCCATTTGGCAATTTCTGCACAGGTAAGATCCACAGATTATGTGCAGTGACATTCTTGGGGTTTGCAGTCTTAAGCAAATTTACAGTAAGAGAAACTTGTGAAACTTGTAAAAAGCCTCAGAAGCTGGTCAGCAGGTAGTTATTTCTTGCTTCCTAGTGAAGAGTGTTCTGATGGCCTCTATATATGAAATGCTGTGTGAGATATTTTCACTGCGAATGTATCTTTAGATACTGGAATCATTTTGGGTATTGTAGAGAGAATTTTGATTATTGTCTGAAAAGCATATTGGACTATCTCACTATAATCCATGTTACTGAAAAATATTTATTTAACTAACATACTTATTTAACTAATAAACTAACATTTGTCACAAAACTAACCATGCCACAAAGAAGATATTCCTTGCTCAGGAATATGTAAGCATGCATGAGGGAGTTGGTTTTCTTAAATAAAACGGATACATAAAGAATAGGCATACGCAAAACAAGCAAGCTAGTTGAGTTTTATTTGCTATGATTGACAAAGTTAATGTAAATAGTAATAAGAATGATAATCCTATTTCTCAACATGTAGCAGGTACCTGGTAGAGTGCAAAGCAATTTATGTATAATTTCTTATTTAATTCTAAATGAATTTTGGTAGGGGGGAACTGGTAACCTGCTTCCTCTGTTAGCCTTTTCATGCTTTTAGAACCTGTTGCTGTGGCTGATACATAGTAACACTTTTTAGCATTTTGTTGGTAAATAAGTAATTGGAGGAATGAGGCCTGGTTATTCCAATGTGATTGGAGGGTCAGTATAATTGAGACAAATTTTAACTAGAAACATATATTTGTACAAGCTGTGGGCTTCCTGGAAGCAAAAAATAAAAGTGAGGGATAGTGGGTGGTGAAATTCTATCAATGCTTCTGTGAGCGGTTAGTGTGTGCTAAACTCTGCAGTTCACTAATTTAAACACTATCTGGTACATTGATTACTCAGTAGGAACTAATTTTTTTCTAAATGCATTATATGTAAGGTAGACAGATAAAATACAGGATGCCCTGTTAAATTTGAATTTCAAAGGAAAAATGAATAATATTTAGTATAAGCATGGAACTAAATGTTGTTTTTTTTCTGGAATTCAAATTTCATTTGGCATATTATAATTTTATTTTCTAAATCTGACAGCCCTAGTTATATGCATTATTGTGTTAACCTGGTTGACTGCTACAACAAAATGCCCTAGACTGGGTGGCTTATAAGTAATAGATTTTTCTTTCTCATAGTTTTGGAGGCTAGGAAGTTCAAGATCAAAGTGGCAGTATATTGTGTGTCTGGTGGAGGCTTGCTTCCTGGTTCTCGCTGTCCCCTCTAAGGGGCAAGGGAACTCTCTAGGGTCTCTTTTCTAAAGGCAACAATTCCATTCTTAAAGGCTTCACCCTCATCACCTAAGCACCTTCCAAAGCTCCCACCTCCTAATACACACATTGGGGCTTTAGTTTCTCAACAGTGAATTTTGGGGGTACACCAACATTCAGTCCATAGCAGTTATCTTACTTAATAATGGAACAATCCTAAGAGGTTCATTTTATAAATGGCAGCTGGGGCATGAAAGACTGTGTAACTTGTCCAAGGTAATAAAACTAGTAAGGGGTGAGCCAGGATTTATATCCAGGTAGATGGGTCTTTAACCACACTGTTATCTCCCAACATCCCTAAGAGGTAGGTGTTATTATCCCCATTTTATACATCAGATGTCCGTTAATGAAGTCAAGGAAGTATTACTGTGTTATGAAGCCAATAAGAGAGGCAAAGCTATTCTTCAAACCCTGGGATGCCGACCTCCAGAGTCAATGCTTTTGATCTCTATCTTTAAAGATAAAATCATATAACTGGAATTTTTCAAGGTGAGAGACCAATGAGTTTTGAGTTGTAAATATTTTCTTCCAGAGTAACATGAGACACAGGATAATGAAGAAGAAATGCTTAGGAAGGCCTAATGCCATTTAGTGTCAACAAATTATATATAGTTGTCACCAAGATTCCTTTTAGAGTAAGGATTTATTTCAGTATTTCCGATAGCCTAACTGTTGGCATTAGAACATTTCTGTAGCTAGAGAGTCTGAACTGTACAGAAGCTGATTCATCTTGCAGCGTCTTTCCTTCTGCCCATGTCAGCTCAGCGGATTTATTAAACAGCCATAGCATAGAGACCTTCAACATGATTGCAGAGAAAATAGTTCCTAAATATTGCCCTTGTCTACCTCATTTGGTCCCTAGAATTATCAATGGCATGTTTCAATTCTAAAGAAACATGTAAGATGGTCCTTTAAATTTACTTATTTTCATTTTATCTAGCCTGACTCTATTTGAAAACAGTAGCTCAGGACAAATCTAAGACACAATGCAAATGTGGGCTTGTCAGTAAAGAGTTCCTTAAGTAAGCAAATGAGATCATTCTAACTTTTTAAAATGTATTCATTTGACTCAAACAAAATAAGCCAAATGGATACATTTCCAACAACAGGCATAGAAATTCTCAGAATTAAATCTGCCTCATCTCCCTGTTATTTGAGACAATGGGCCATTTGTGTAAAAATCAAGTAATTACATGCTTGAATGCTTTTTGAAAGAAAGGATACAGAGAGAGAGAGAGAAAACACAAGTTGTGGGCCACCTTTAGATAATAACACAACTTGACTTTGATCTTTGAAATGAACTGAAAATAGTGTTCCAATCACATACCTCATGGGTGAGTGGGTGATCTTTGAATCTACTTTGAGTTCTGTATTATAAGCTTGAGAATTATTCACTTCTAGAGGATGGAAAATATCTGTTTAAATACTTTATTTATTTATTTATTTATTTATTTATTTATTTATTTATTTATTTATTGTTAGTTTCAGGTGTACAGAGCAATGCAATAGTTACCCTTTTCACCTCACAAAGTAACAACCCCCTCCCCCCATGTATTGTCCCCCACCCCTGATATCTTGCTTATCTATTACAATTCCATTGAATCCGTTCCCACTCTCTACTCCATGTCCCGAGACTATATGTATATATAATTATAGTTGACATACAATATTATTCAACATCAGCTTCAGAAATACAGTGCAGTGGTCAGGGCTCTACACCGACTATGAAGTGGTCTCCCCAACAGGACATGAGTCCATCGGGCCCCCTGAGAAATATTTACAACATTATTGATTATATTCCTCAGACTGTCTTTTTCTATCCCTAAGGCCATATTGTAATTACCAATTTGTATTGTCTCATCCCTTCCCCTTCTCCTTC
>NW_017731981.1:632780-639383 GCF_001890085.2 Hipposideros armiger
GTGGGTTTATCATAAATAGCCTTTATTATGTTGAGATATCTGTTTAAATACTTTTGAAGTGTCACCACATAAGACTTTTCTGAAGGCTCATGATGGTCATTAGTTACACAGAACATAAGTGGATCTTTACTGCCATACCATGGATCATTTTCACATAGTAATTGCAATCCTTTACATGTTTTCACATGGTACAAATTAGTAAGATGTTCACACTTACTGACTCATAAATGACATCAATAAAACAGGTAGCATTTTACCTGCTTATTGTTGCTGATGCTGGAGCACAGTTTAAAGATCAGACAATCAGAATATGTTGGAAGTAGGGCTGAAATTTAGCTCTTTGATGCCTTCCCTATTATATAATGTTATTGTTGTATGATTTTTCTGGTATAATTTGTTGCAGGATTAGCCCAATTTGTTCTTGGGGCCTTCAGAGGTAAGTGTGGCATATGATAATTTTCTGAAAATTCCTGTTTGCCACTAGGTACGATTGGCCTGAAGCCAGATGTTAGGTGGATAATGTATCACATACAACCTTGCCTTGTTTTTGTGTCTTAGTGTCAAATGTTCTCACTTTGCCCATTCTTTTATATCCAATGATCCTTATTGTAAAACTCATTCAAAGCTGTTTTTTTTTGAGAGTATGCTCATGTTCCAAAATGATCTTCCTTCCAGCAAACCTCAGAGCCCCCTTATCCAAGTGACTTAGGCAGAAACCAACCAACCAATTAATTCCCAGTTATCCATAAATGACTGAATATAGTCCCTCTCAATAGTTTAAGCATTAGAAAACAGGGTACTTCGAGGCAAAGGTACAATAAAGAGAAATTAAACTTTTATCTTTTGTTTTCACTACAATTTATCCTGGGGTAAATTCATTTTTAGTCTGCTTAGATTTGTGTTTCCTGTATTTGAGGGTCCATGTCTTTCAACAATTCTAGGAAACTCTGAGTTAGCTTTTTGAATATTACACTCCCCCAATTCTCTCTACTCTTCTAAAATGCCTATTAGACATTTGTTGGATCATCTCAAGATATTAGCACATAGTTTGTACATAGTAAATGCTAGATTTTTTGGTAACAATGATAATAATGACAGCAATGATAAATGGTTTAGAAAATGGTTGTATGGATAGTTAAAAGATCAAATTCTTTAGTATTATATTGACCTGGGTTCAAATATATTAGCTATGTGATGTTGACCATGTTACCTAGCCTCTTTTAACTGCAGTTTCCTTGTTTGTAAAATAAAATTTAACTCCTAGAGTTTTAAATGACCTGGTATTTAGTAGTTTCTCAATAAACATTAACTTTCCTTTCTTTACTAACTTTGTTATTAAAACATCAAATCATGCTGATTTTTAGGGAGGAGATAAAGTCATAGTTTGGTCTTGTAAGGTTGCCTGGAAGGGATGAATGAGGCTGTTTAGGATTATGCAGAATTCAGTAGGGGGAATTTTAAGCATGGGCAGTGATAGAAACAAAGATTCGGAGTAGGGAAATATAATGAGCATAAGCATTTGGCAGAAGGAAGGGGGTTATGTAGATGCACAACTGGAGCTATGGTTGGAAAAGAGGTATGGGGCCAGAGTTAGGGTTACTTGCCTCTTTGGCCAAGAGAATGGGCTAGAGACTGGAAATGCATCCATGATTTTTGAGGAGGGTGCAACGTGATCAAGCTCAAGGAAATCAACCTAATGGCAGTTAGTGGAATATGTTGGGGAACAGATAGAGAAGGCAGTTATTGCCATAGTCTAGGAATAAGGTGCAAAAGATTTGGACTAGTACTCATATGTTGGCAATGAGATTAAAAAAGGAGATTAAGGCCAACCATAGCACAAAGGTGGAAGAGATAGAATTTGGTGATAGAATCGGAAGGTGAGGTAAAAGGAGAAATTAAAAGAGAATCCAGGTATTGAGTTTAAATATAAGTTCAAGAAGTACAAAAGGTTTGGGGTTTAGGAGAGCAATACATTTAAATATGTGAACAATGTGATGGCAGCACAGCTGAGTGATGCTATGTAGCTTTGTCAGGGAATATGGGTAGTTTTCCAAACACCACACTCTTTTTTCTGTGCTGCGGCCAGGTCCTTTTCTCCACTGTCTGCTGGTTCATTTCTGTTTGTCTTTCAAGACTCAGTTTAGGAGCCATGACAAAATCCTTTATGCCTTTCCTTCCTCACCAGGGCTGGATGTGCCTCCTGTGAGATCCAGTCAAGTCCTAATTAGACATCCACCAGAACACTTATAACTTTATATTAGCATTGCCTGTTTACTTTGCTTTTTTTCTTCAGAGGACTGGGAATGCCCTGGTACCAAGCAGAGCATATGGCACACAATTAATAAATTGCTTATTGAATGGTAAATGATTGAACCCAACTAGTAATATCCAGAAAACTATAAAAAATGTGAGCAGTAAGGGGAATTAATTCTCCTTCTCCTTTGAGTTCACAACAGACAAAAATATAGACCTCTGCATTTGAATATTTGATCTTAAGTGTCAATGTATCTGACTGCTTCCTTGACTTAAAACTAGGCCTACAATTTTGGTATGCCTTCTGAAAAGATCCCGTGTTTAATCAAAACCCATTTGAGAAATTCTCCGATGGAGGGCATTTTAATTCTTATCCATTGCTTTCTATCTCCAGTAATCAATGGAGCAGCAAGAGAGCTGCAAGAGATTTTCTTGCACTCTCATTGCTCCTTGAGGTACAAACCAATTTTCAGGCTTCAATATAGCCTAGCAAATAATTGTTTGGCTCTGAAATAAAACTCTTTATTACAGCAATAGTGATAGGATACCAGTAGGACAATAAAAAATGAAGTCTTAATGCATCTGATGTGAGTGCGTCAGGCTGGCAGGATGCCTGGAGGTGGTGCACGAAGCCTGGGCAGAACTGCCTGAAGGTCCAAGTGCAATCATAAACGATTTCCAGAAATAGTGTGACAGAGTGAGTCTTTGCTATCTTGTGAGCTGTGCTGAAAAAAGGGGGAGAGGCTGCTAGTCCTGGAGTGAAACGGACTTCTTTTTATGTTGCTAACAAAGAGAAGCCCACTGGTACGGCACACTATGGCATTGCTTTGGGTTTTAAAAACACATAGCTCTGCCTGGTTGGAGAAATTGAAATTCTATATGGCAACTGCCTGTGACACATGTAAGGCAAGTTATTCTAGCTCATTACTGATGTGACAAAGAAAAAGAGTAAACCTCCTTACCACCATCTAGGAAAAATGATATATGGGCCAAAGGGCCATGTCACAAAAGGAACAACTAAATTGGGAAGCAGGAGATTGAGATATACTAGAGGATGGGCTTTAGAGATAGACCTGGATTGTGACATCCTGTGTTCTGGCTTTCTTACTTGACAATGGGGACAATACATTTCTCTCCGTGGTGTCATGGGGATTAGACAGAAAGTATGCCCAACAAAGAATGTATTTTTTGCAAAGACAGGGCACATTTCTTAGCACATATTGAGGTTCTATTAAATAGAATACTTGTTGGAATACTGAGTGAAGCTGTTCCAAACGTTTAAAGGCTTCAGAGAAGTCCCTTTGTTTTAATGGAAATGAGTAGTGTGACCCAAGCACTGGTCCACAAATGTCTTGTGAAAGACCTTGTGTATTGAAAATAGATATTTTTATTACCTGTGCATTACAAGTAGGAAAACAGTTTAGAAAACTGCAGCCATGACAGTCTGAATCAACTTTTCTATGCTGTTGATCCCATCCCAGACTTTGTGTGTGTGTGTGTGTGTGTGTGTGTGTGTGTGTGTGTGTGGCACATTACACCTCTATTCAGTGATATTCAACTGACAGAATAGGGGATGATGGATTGAAGACCTCTGGAGATCTCATCAACCTAAGAGTGTGAGAAAACCACTAAATTTCTCTATTATTTGTGTCTGTGCCCCCTTCCTCTAGATTTCAGGACAGTACAGCTCTCTCTGTGGCATCATGGGGATTAGCCAGAAAATATGCCCAACAAAGAATGCATTTTTGGGAAAGACAGGGCACATTTCCTAGCATGTATTGTGGATCTGTTAAATAGCTTTGGAAAGAAATGGAATAAGACAGTACCTGACAATCACAAAGAACACCTAAGCATTTGCTAGGTGGTTTTGAACAGAGGCATAATTTTCTGTTCACTTTTAGGTTTTAGGTCAAATTGATTTCACTGGTTTGATTGAAATTATGAGTCAATTGAATCAGGAAAAAGGAAAATAAAAAAGAACTAGCTAGATTAGTTGAATATATAAGTCCAGACTTAGTGTTAAGGAGTGAGATCAATAGTCTCTGAAAACTGCCTGGGAGTTCAGTGTCAGTGAGGGCCTTGTAGAAATGAACCTCGTAGAAATAACCCAGATATGGATGGGAGATCCAGGCAGCAGATGATATCTAAGTACTATACAAAGCATTGGAACCTGGAAACGGCAAAGGATAGCATGGAGAGGGAAACAGATAGGGAAAAGGGGCATTGAGATATTAGGACCAAAACTTCACATTTCTAGCCATTAAAAGATGACAGGACCCATAGGATGCAAATGGATTCTCACCTACAGTGCAGAAATTGATGAGGAGAGGCCTTTCTAGGCATTTAGGGCAGGGGATTAGGGAAACAAGAAAATGTGAAAACAAATAGAGGAGGGGCCTCATAGTAGTGGGAAGATGTCAGTATTTAAGAGACAAACAGATCTCAGTCCATATGCAGTTTCTACCCCTTAGTAGCTGATAATCTACTGATCATATTTAAGGCTTATTTTCTTCATTTATAAAATGGCAAATATTAACATTTACTTTGCAAGCTTTGTAAAGAGAAAGTAAATTTAAAAAATGCAAAAACATCTATTATTATTTAGGGCACATGATAGGGATTAAATGTTAGCCTTTATTATTATATTTTACCAATGAAAAATAATTTTAAATCCTGGAATAGAGTTGACGGACACCTTGTGTTTAGTTCTCACTTAAATTTGGAGTTACATTCCCCAGAGAGACTCCTTTGAACCAATGGGGTTAAAATTTCATAGTGTCTTTCCTCTGAAGGAGGCTTTACTCAGGCAGGGTGAGTGCTTCTCTGAAGCAGCTTTCTTTTCTCTGAGATGAAAGAAGCATTGAATTCAGATAACGGAGTCGGACATGTCTGTTTTTGATTGTTGATAAATATTTCATTTTACATTTTAAATTTATATGGGCCACAAAACCATTGAAGATGAAAAAGAATTCAATACTAGGCCATCCCTTTGCAGGACTGTTTCTTAGAACATACTTGTTCCCATTTAGTTCAATTGAGATTGAAGCACCTTGGCAGCTGGCCACTGACAGCTACTTTACAGCTGTAGAGAGCACACTATGTGGATGAATTTCTTTTTCCCTTGTTGGTGAGTCTAAAATATCCCCCTTCCAAGATGAACTAAAAAGCAATGATTACTGACCTAGCCATAGGCTTGATTTTTGTTTTATCTCAAAACTATCATCTTTGGGTTACAAATGCTCCATGTCTACATGTCTTGCATTATAATAGAGAGATGTATAGCTGTTTTGATATTTTTTACATTTTATGGCAAAGAATTGAAACATCTTGGAGCTAATTACAGGGAGGGATTTGAACAGATACATGAAAGTGACATTTGATCAGGAAAATTCAGCACAAATGTTTACATGATTGTATTAATATCCCTCATGTGGTCAGTTTCTGGAGGGCTGAGTCTTTCTCTCTATAAATTTCCATTATATTATTAGCAGTAGGCCATCTTCACACTGATTAGTATACTCACTTTACTTAATGGAGTATTTTTTTCATCTAATTGACTGAAAATTTATCATATAAATGTCAAAGCCAAATTTTCCTATAATAACCTATTTTCTCTTCAGTTCTGGCTCAGTGCACCCACAAGAAATGGCATAATAATCATCTTTGGAAGAATAAAGGACAGCAACTTAATTTCTTTACCTATGATAAGAATGACAGCTATTTCTTAAAAAGAAGAAACTTTTAATATGTTCTCTTAATTTTGCCTCATTTATCTTTCATAAAATGTGACTTCATCCTACTCTAAACATAGGAATGAGTAGTCTTGTTGAAAGAGAGCATTACAGAGGCAGTAGGGTTACGAACAAAGAATGGGACCAGGAGCAGGGGGTCTGAATTCTACTTTTAGATTGGAGGATTTGGGGCAAATAACACCATCTCCCTGGTTCTTATGTATTACAGAAGGTCATTCTAGAATAGTTGTTTCAGAATCTTTGGTTATTTACGTATCCCCCCTTCAAGGCCTTTATGTACCACTGTCCAATTTTGTACCTACCATATTTTATTGTCTCAACCTACTTGTAAAAAATGTATTTGAAAAGGAAATTTAAAATGAGTAACAAACAGAAAGGTACTTCCACTTACAATAAATGTAACCCTAAAAGTGAGTTAATAAATATCAGTTTAAAGGAATTTCATTTGTGAACCACTAGCAAAAATCATACCAGAAACTATGTTTTCATGATTATGCAGTTTCCATGATTTGTGCAGTTGCAATTTGTATCACTAACAGAATGTAGATCTCACTTTGGGAAACATTGGGCTAGATGATTTTTGGGATCTTTTCCTGCT
>NW_017731981.1:641748-658082 GCF_001890085.2 Hipposideros armiger
AAAAAAAAAATGGAGACATCCAACCCTATTTTCACTTCCAGGAGTGAAGGAAAAGTTTTGTTCAATTATAAATTGGGGTTAAAGGATCATGGGCACGACTCATGTTGCAAGTTAATAAAATGTATGGTTGCTCATTCACTGTAATTTCTGTGTTACTAGGGAGGTTGTCTGGTTCAAAAATCTCTCTCTTCTCTGTTCCTGAAGTACAATAGTCCTCAAACAGCAAAGCCTTTCATTCTACAATTAAACTCAGATGGGTGACTTCATCTTCTCTGTACTCGCAGAAGATGTTACTTTTTACTATTTGTATTATCATTTATGTCATTACCTATCCTTGCCGTTTCTAGATTTTTAACTCTTCAATATCAGAAAACTTTGTTACATCTTTTGTCTCTAATGCAATACTACTTACTATAGCAAATGCTTAATATTTTTTGAAAGAATGAATAAATGAATAATTAAAATGCAATTAACCCTTGGAGATAGAAAAGTTGACATGTACTTATTCAGATTGTGACATACATGATCGACATCAGATTCTGAACTGAAAGCTTGGTAAGTGGGTGGGAACCGATCAAGTGGAGCGCCAGGAGGCAAGGAGATTCTGAAGGGAATAGAAAGGGTGTGTTATAGGCCGAGGAAAGAACAAAGAAAGGAAAAAACAAACAAACAAAAACAAAAAAACCAAAGACACAAAGAAAGGAAATGTGGGATATTTACTTATTTGCAGCCGTACCTGCTGAAGAGCCTGGCCAGGGACTTTTTGAAAACATATAGTGAAATTTAATGAGTAAGAACAAAGTTACTAATGGTGGATTTTACAGAGAAGAAAAGGGATCAAAATCCTTTCTCCGGGTTTTAAAAAACACATTCAGAGTTGAAACAATTGAGGAAGAACTTGAGTATTTTCAATTTAGCAATTTATAATACTTATTAGTAAAGTTACGTACCTTAGCACATAAATACATACTTGTATTGTTCTCTTAGAGTTTTATGCATGTTTATTTGGTTTATATCACAATATTTAAAATTCATTGGTGATACAGATTGGATTCCCAGCAAGACTGCTTTGTCAACTCATGCGTTGAATCTTCTCTCTGCTTCAAATGCACAGCAATAACAAAAAAAAAAAGTTTAAAAAGAAAAAAATTAAAAAGAGTAACATAAATGGAATCTGTCAGTATGGTTCAGGTTAGGCTGCAGTAGAAAACAATCCCCAAATCTTAGTGGTTTAAAACCACTAAGAAAGGCTTATTTCTTGCTTGTGCTACATTTCCATTGTGATACAACTCTGGGCTTTTTTTCCATCATGTCTTCACCTTGACATCTAGGTAAATGTCAGGACCACCATGACAGCATTGCTAATTGCTATGGCAGAGAAAGAGAGTGTGATGAGTCATGCATTAGTTCCTTATTGCATCCATCTAGAGGAGACACACGCCGTGTCCACTCATATTTCATTCACCAAATCAAATCACAGGGCTATGTCCAAGGTAAGAAATAAAATCCTACTAAGTGCCTAGAAAGAGAAGTGGTAATTGTTAAGTGAAACCAGTTATTATTATAATAGCCATGTTGTAATCAATAGCCCCTTGGCCCCCAAATAGAACAGAAATGAAGAGTTGTGAGTAGAAAATAGTTCTGGACTCCATAGCCAGGGGCAGGGAGAATAAGCAAGCATTCAATTCTGTTCAGATAAAAATGTCCATAAAAGGCTATACATTTGTGTCCTTAGGGGAGGAAATATCCCTGACACAGCCTAGTAACCAAGATTTGAGATAAGCCACCCACTAGCTCAGTGACCCTATCAGTGATATCCTTCTTGTCTTCAGTAAGTCAAGAGTCCTATGGGATCTATTTCAGGGTCCTTTGAAAAACTGGTAGAAGTGATAGAAAAAACATCTAGCAAGGCCTAAAAAGAGTGAGGGAAAATAATCTCATATTCACGATGAGTCTCCAAACCAATTTTAAATCACTCAAAGAAAACTAATGTTTAGATAACCAAGAAAATCAAAAATTAGAAGATTAATTCATTCCACTTGTAAAAAAAAATAATGGTATTGTTGGCGAAAAAATTAAATTAATGTAGGAGATCCAAAGGGACAAAAGCAAAAAAAGAATACTATTGAAAACAGAGAAATAATGAAATACATTTAGGCAGAAATGAAAGAAGACTGAGTAGATACAGAAAAAAATAACTCTGAAACTTTGGAAATGAAAAAATTAATTAAAATTTAAGAAGTCAACAATTAGTATAAACTGAAGATTGGATACAGTTGAAAGATAATCAGCTAATTAGGAGTTGGTATTGAGGAACGCTCCCAGAACATATGCGTAGAATAGTGATATTGAAAGATAAAAAAAGTATATATGAAAGAGCAGTTAAGGAATATGGAAACATGACTGAGAGGCTTCAATACACATTTAATAGGCTTTCTGAGATAAGAGACTAGAGGGAATTGTAGCAAAAAAATTGTGAGAAGAGCTGAGAATTTACCAGGTTTATAAAAAGGCTTACATCCTCAGATAAAAGAGATTCTCAAGAACTAAGCAGAGTAAATAAAAATAAAACTATATCTAAGTGCATCATAATGAAACTGCAAGAGATATGGATAAATTGAAAATCTTAAAAGCTACCAATGGGAAAAACAGATTACCTCAAAAAATTGTACCAATGAGCTACAACAAAAATAGATGACAGAAGCCAACAGAGTGATATGTTCACATTTCCAAGGGAAACAAATATGTCATTCTGGGATTCAATACCTGACTCCGCTATCATTCAAGAGAGAAGGGGAAATAAAGATACTTGGAGACACATAAAGACAAAGAAGTGCATTTGCTACTGAAAGAACCATATGAGAAGAAATTAACCCACAAGGAAAGAGGTTGATGTTTAAAAGAAGAAGGGAAAGGAGTGAGAATCCAAAATATGGTAAGGTCTACACCATATCCTGGGCATTCTGGTTAGTCAAGGTTTAGGCTAACTCAAAAATCTCTTTTCTGGCTGGTGTTGTGAATGTCCCAGACCCTGCTTTGTCAGAGGGCTGTGGGGCAGCACAATGCAGCATCATCACGTTCCAGGCCCTCTGCCGCGTGCTTTCCTACCCTATAAAAGGAAGTGCTGTGGGAACGGCGAGCACTGTGAGGGCTGACAAGTAGAATAGGAGAGTGATTCCAAATAGCGAGGTACACAGGAAAGGGCTACCAGCCAATTCACAATTGGCATATTTATACAAATATTGGACAGAAAGTTTCTAAGTTTGAAAAGGCAGTTTCTATGGTACCTTTGTCTAAGGGAAAATGTGAACAATGAGAAGCATTGTTCAAGGAGATGGGCCGGAGCTGTGATAATGACTTTGGCACTGGACCGTTTTTTCATCTGTGACATTTGTCATGAAGCAATAGTCAGGATCTTGATTGGAGGCTCATGCTGTGCAATACAATGAATGTAATATCTAGAAAACAAGGAGGAACAGATGTAGCTGAGTTGAATAATCCAGCGTGACACTCATTATCCTTATGAAAGGAATAACTATCAAGCTTGAAAGACGGAAAATAGATGCAGCCAAGACGGCCAGAATTCTGCCTGGTTTTCAAAGATGCCTGTCATTTCTCTACCTGGGAGGAGTGATTATGAAGCAGGGTGTCATTATGCCAGTTCTTAGAACACACATGCATCCCTGATAATAGGCTGTGCAGCCCGACTTTTCCTCTGTGGAGCTATTTAATTTTGCTCAAATGATATTTCATGGGTAGCAAACAAAGGAAAGAAAGAGCCGAGTGAGGTAGTCAGGAAATGGTTTTTCTAAGCTGTAGACTCTTGTTTTTATTATCTTACTTTAGAGGCAATGAAGGTATAATATACAGATCCTTATGAGTAGGGGACAATGGGAAATCGTTGCAGAAGCACATGTCCTTATTTTCCATGTATTTACGCTATTTAGAATCTTATCTTTCTTATTTATTTTTTTTGGGGTGGGGTGGGGTGTGATGTTGTCAGTCAGACTTGAGTAATTGACATAATATGCTGAAATCACATTGACATAATGGTTCCATTTCTAAGCTCTTATACTTTTGGTATTTGAGTTCATATAAAAGAATAATTTCATTTCTCTCTGCAAAATACTTTCATTATGAAAAATGAGAGTGTTTGGGGCTTCCTCTATTGGCTATTACTATAGAAGTCAGATTCCTGAGAGAGAGATTGCGGAGACTGACTGAAGAGAAAGGAGTCCCCAAGTCACGGATTTGGTTAAAACACCTAATAACAGAATGCTTTATTCTCTGGAACAAGCCTGGAATCTTTTACAGATATTCAACATCAAATTTTATTTGTTTTACTGATAGAATACTATGGCTCTCTTTCATTACAAGTGTTATCTACATCCCTGTTCAGATGTACATTTTACATTGTTTGCAGGAATGCCCTTATTTTCAATGGAATATTTGATTCTTGTTAAAACGTATTTGACCTCATTTACTGTTATGCTTCCTATTTTTCAGACTAGGTACTCAATCAGGCCGGCCGAGTGGCTCAGTTGGTTAAGAACTCACTCAAGAGTGTTGAGCTCTGAGCAACAGAGGTTTGATTCCCAGCCAGAGCTGAGCTGCCGCTGAGCTGCCAACAGGTGGCAGGATGGCTCAGCTAAAAAAAAAAAAGAAAAGATAAAAAAGAAAGACTAGGTGTTTAAATCACTTCTCAAATTAAATTTTAGCTTTTTGAAATTTATTTATTTTTAAGTATAACAGACTCCCTCCTCTGTGGATCCAAAAACAATTCCTGGAAATCTGTGGAATGCAGGAACTCTCAGGATGTGCTTATGAATAAAACACACACAGTGATGTGTTAGGGTATAATGGGAGACATTCACCGGGAGTCGGGCGGTTGCTGCCCTCATTTGTTTCTGTATGCAGACTTAATTAAATGGAAAAGTAACATTTGAAAATATTCCAGGTCTATGGTCTTATTTCCAAAGTGCATCAAACATCAGCTCTTTTATCCTGAACTGGGCTTCTATCCTAAACACTGATTTACTTTCCCATCTGATGCTGGGCTAGAGAGGCACCTCAGAGTCCATTTTTCCTCTTTTCCCTTAAATTCTAGAACCTACCTGGACTGAAAAGTAGTGGCCCATAAACTAACTCCAGTTGCTTTCACAGTTAAAAAAAAAAGATATATATATATATATATATATATTATTATATAGGTATATTATATGTTATACATTATGTTATATATAACATATATATGTTATATATAAATATGAGATGTGATCAAACAATATGGTGAATGTTTAAATTAAAAATAATTTATCACAGTAAAGGACACATTACCATTAATCCCCTTCAAAATACCATCTCCACCTCCCCACCCCCACCCCCACTGCCCTGTCCCACACACATGCTTCCAACACACTTATCCCACCATTTTTGCCACTTTCTGAAGCAGTTCTGGAAGTGCCCTTCCATGAGTGTCTTTAGTTGAGCTGTCGTAGCTGCCTCGATGTTCTGAATCATTTTGATTTTGGGGAAGAGCCAAATGTCACATGGTGCCAGATCTGGTGAATGTTTTTTTTGTTGTTGTTTTTTTTAAAGATTTTTATTGGGAAATTGGGGAAGGGGAACAGACAAGTTGCTGTCATTTTGTTCTTCATTATAGTTGTGGAGGACGTTGCTTCACTGGCTCAAGTAGTTGGCACCATCATTGCGCTCTTCCCAGATGAGGCAGATTAGTCACCGGCTTCTGGATGGCGGATCACGGTGGCTGCTGGCCGCTCACACTGGCTTCTGGCTACACACGGTAGCCCATGGCAACCCACTGCCACAGGGGCTGCAGCCTAGCCATCGCTGGCGACTCATGACAGCCCAGCTCCAGGTTGAGCTGTTGTTCAGCATCTTAGCTGTAGAGGGCAGTGTCACTGGCCCTCATATGTGGGATCCGAACCGGGGCCTTCTGGCGTCCCAAGCCAATTCTTAACCAATGTGCTACTCAGCTGGCCCTGGTGAATAATTTTATTTGACAGAAATTGCTATACCAGAAGTGATGTGTTAAATGGAGTGCTGTCTTGATGAAGGGATGCAGTAAAAGACACTCACTAAAGAGGACTTCCAGAACTGCCTCAGAAAGTGGCAAGAATGATGGGATAAGTGTGTTCGAAGTGAGAGGGAGTATTTTGAGGGATGTTAATGAGGATGTGTCTTTTACTGTAATAATTTTTTAAGATTTAAACATTCACCATACACACACACACACACACACACACACACACACACACACACACACACACCTTTTTGTGGGTGTATGTTATCTACTCAAATCCCATCATTTCCTGTTGTCTTTAACTAGGCCTACATTTAGATTCCTGGCCTGGCACCTGTAGGATCTGAATTTAGGGTGCTCTGCCTGGAACAGCTTAGGACAGCCGTCTGTCTGCATTCTAGGCCCTGGGTTCTTTAACATACATCTCACCACCTCTTTGGGGAGGCTTTCTCTGCCCTACTTCCTTCATCTATTATTTCACTGCCTTATCACATATGCTTCATTAAGAACCTTGTACTTACCTTGACATAGAACTTGGCTTCTCCTGTATAGTAATATTGGTTTGCCATAGTGCTCTCCAGACTCAAGACAACCCATACAGAGGGTGCCCCACTCCAAATCACACCTTTCCACTTAGTTGTCTCAATTAAGATGCACCAAGAGAAGCAGAACAAATAACCTCTAATTAGACGCTTATCCATGACCAAACAATAAATATAAAAATCTATACAAAAAATTTAAACTTTTTTTTTTTTGGAAATGTTTCTAGACTGATAGAAAAGTTGCAAAACGAAACCTTCTTGTATATCCTTCCCTGAGCTTTCCCTCCTGTCAACATGTTATATGACCACAGTACAATGATCCGAATCACAAGCTTAACATTGGTATAATTAGCTACACTGCAGTTCTTATTTGAATCTCATCAGTTTCCCCTGTGCTCTCTTTTGACCACACAACTAGAGGGTCTGCCCTCTGGTCCTGGTTCTCCTCCAGATAGGGACTGAAGTGAAGAGCAAGGGTGTGTTGACTTCTCCAATCTGTCTGGCACCTTAAATAATCAGGCCCATACCTGTTATATTGTTTAGCCACCACAGATAAACAGACTCTTCTCAATTTTCCTGGTCTCCGTGATGACTTACCTAACATGACATCTCATTCTGCTTCCATTCGAGTCTCTGTCTTCTCAAGTACTTATTTTGTGACTCATTTTTCTGCTCACAGCTCCAACTTACCTTTTTGTTTGCTTTTAACGCTATTGAACTTTTACCCTCACCCCACCCTTTATTTATTGTGAATTGAACTTCTAATCATCTGCTGGCTTTTTTAGTAAGAAGGAGACCTCCTGTATCCATGTAACAACTCTCAGGACTAACAGCCAAGGCCACTTATATCAACAAAGCTTACCTACTTGTTGCAGGAAATTCTTATTCAGGAAGATAAGACTGTAAACCAATAAATAAACTCACCATTCACTTCAGGGAATTTCTGAAAACTAATTTGTTCAGGCAAATAATTTGCTCATCTGGGTGAACATCCCTCCTTTCTTGGCAACAGGCTATACATCTGAGCCAGTGGCTGGCTTCTCAAGCAAAAGCGTATCAAAACTTTCTTCAAGGCATTTGCTTCACTGTGTCCATCAATCAGAAGCTTTATGTCACAAATTTGCCTCTTCTGGTATGGGATGCATACAAAAGGAGGATAGGATTGTTTTATTCACAATTCACATACAAGCTAGTAGTTCTCACCTAGGAGTGAAGGATAGGAGAGGGGGTCTTAGCATTTGTTTAACCTGTGGGAGGGTTTCAAATTACACTTCCATGAAGACTCTAATAATCAGTCCCATTGCCCCTCTCTCTCTCCTGCAAAACGGAAGTGAGAACACTAATTTAGATACTTATTCTTCCTAACAAAGTGAATGACAGAATGAAGGCCATTATCTATTAATTAATTAGTAAATACTAAATACTTGTCTTTAAACTTGCAAATAATTAAGGCAAAGATGTCATGTTGGATATATTATCCGATATTTGCTTTCTTTTCCTATTCACTTTAGTTATTATATTTTTGGAAAATAGTGCTTTTTCTTGACCTTTTCAGACTATTTTTATACAGAGGGTACAAAGCATATTTAGCTCCAGCCTCAGAGGAGCTCACAATTCTGCCAGAGAAACTGAGTAAGACAGGATTCGTCCAAGTCAGTTCTTGGTTATTTTAGGAATGTTTTTCATAGAGCTTTGGCATGAGAAATTTTTGTTTTTCTTTTTAAACACAGGGATTGACTTTTCCTTATAAAATGCTCACTAAACTTTGTTTAAAAATGTTTCTTTCTGCCTATTGAGAAAATTTATTTTTTCTACTTGATTTGAAAAATATCATCCTTCAAAATAAGTCTAGAAAGCCTTTATATGGGAGGTTAGGTTTTATTTTTAAGTGAGTGGATAATTGGAGAGGGAGGTCTAAGAGATTCTTCAGCTGGAGTACAATCATGAAAAAAAGAGGTGAAGGAAATCTGTAACTATGTGTCAGTCTTCATTTCTCTCTAAGTGATACTATGTATAGCAAATCTTAACACATCCTCTCTTTTCTCATCAGATCATTTTGGTGATGATTTTATCAACTTAATATAATCTATACATTCTCTTTCATGGTTTCATTATTTTAATTGCTTTTTCCTCCATCTCCTCTTTGCTCTTAGTTCTTTCCATAGTTCTTATGTATTTTGCTTTTGATAATTACTCTCCCCAAGATTCATGATCAAATCTGTGTTTCACAAAATTTACAGCTACTCACTTTTTACTTTTCTCACCAGAATGTTTAATATTTTACAATTTTAATGTTTATTTTAATATTCCTCTCAGCCTTAAGTCATACTGGTATTGGACAGATGGCACAAATTATATCATGGCAGAACTCTGTCTAAGACATAATGAATTGTTGAGGTAAAAAGTTGATCCTATTCTTTGTATTAAATAAAAGCGTTAGGAGAAAACTGTAGCAATCAATACTTTTTTGAAAGAGAGTTCTACTGCTCTCCCAGCTCCTCAGGACCTAACCTGTAAATCCACAGATGAATCAGAAAGAGTTATTTTTCAGACTCCAAATAATAATCACTTAACAAGGGCATAGCACTTAAACTTAGTAGATATGAAAGGTATATGCACTCAAGGTGTTTTTTAAAAAACTAGAACCCATTTTGAAATTGTAACATATAACACAGCCAGACAGAAATATGCTTTGTTAAGAAAATTTCTGTATGAGGTAGGGGTATACTTTGTAACTTTTTAAACTTCCCTTGGGCACCAGTAGTTGTTATATAGGGTTCATCCACTCTAGTTCTTATGTAATGATACATAAGAGGGGGTTCTTAGAGCCTATACTTCACCATAAAATGATATCAAAATATTCTTTGACCTGTCTCTCTCATATACCAAATCCAATCCATCAGCAAATACTGTTAGCTCTGCCTGAAATGGTATCTGCAATCTTTTCATCACCTCCACCATTCTCACTATATTTCAAGCTACCTCATCTAGACTATTGCAATAGCCTCCTAATGGGTCAACCTGCTTCTGCCCTAGACTATTTGCCACAGTAAACAGAGTAATCCTTTTAAAATGAAAGTAAGATTCTCAAAACTTGCCAATGGCTTTCCTTTGCACAAAGAATAAAATTCAAAGCCTTTTCGACCACGACCCAAAGCCACTATCATTTCACACCTGGATCCCCCCTGATCCCATTTGTTACAACATTCTACTTGTTCACCCTGCTCCAGCCCCGCCAGTCCCCTGGCTGCTCCTTGAACCCACAAGTTCTGCTCCACCCTCTGGGCCTTTGTAATTGCCGTTCTGCCTGGAACGCTCTTCTCCCAGACACCTGTATCGCTTCTTCTCGCAATTCCTCCAGGTTTCTGCTTCAATGTCGCTTCATCACAGAGGCCTTACCTGAAAATTCTATCTCAAGCAGCACCCCTTGTCTCTCTCTATTCCCTTACTCTGCATACAAGGATGCACTTATCACCATCTGGACATACTGGTTATTATCCATCCCCTCCCCCGTGTTAGAATGTAAGCTCCTAGAGAGGAGGGAGTACAATTGTTTGGTTCATTGCTCTGTCCTAAGACCTGTAATGGTGGCTAGTCTATAGTTAAATACACAATAAATATTTGATAAGTGAATAAAAAAACAAAAAGATTAACTAAGAATGACCATATGACTACACTCAGCCTCTGTAAAGACTAAATGCTAGAATTTACTATAAACAATGGCCCATTATGGCTGTAGAGTGTGTTCTCATATTACTCTGATTCCTTCTCACTGGGTGATGTCCTTTAATCTGATGTTTTGCCTGGACTGAAGGAACTACTTTAGGGTCATGTTATGAAATCTTAGCCCTTGCTTGTTTTCTCTCTAACATAAGCTTACTTTATGTTGTCTGTGCTGTAATTAATATTCTCCTCTGGTGATGTTATCTTGTATTTGAAAGATGACATTTTTTCCCTGTATGTTGTGATAATGAGTTTTTCTTATTTTTATGAATATTTGTTGTGGATTTCTTCAGAGGCATTACAAAAAGTATATGCATTAAAGTTTAGAAAATTTGAAAGACTCAGAAATATATTTTTAAAAATAACTGTTATCCTTGTGATTTACTATTTGTCTAGGATTTTTAGCCAGTTTTGGACTGTGTTAGGGTTACACTTACCTCTCCCCTTGAAATTAGATTTGGCCTTGGGGTTTGCTCCTCCAGTGAAACAGACGGTAGTGACATGTGTCACTTCCAGGTAGACTTTTTTCAGAGCTGTGCCCATTTCACCACAGTCCTCTTTTGGTCTCAGTGATCATGGAAGGGTATGTGGAGATGGAACCTCCATTACTCTGAGTCCCCGATTGACTCCATGAGCAGAGAGTCCCTGCTTAAGAAAATAAATAGATGAGAAATAAACTTTTCTTGGGTAAAGCCACTGATATCATGGGATTATTTGTTACTACAGCAGTAGTAGTCTGTACTGACTGGTACAATTAGTTATAGAATAAATATAGGGTCACTTAAAAAGATTGGGAAATATAGAACTATGAAAAAAGGAAAAAAAAATAAACTATTTTCCTAGTATTTTGGTAAACATCATCTGGAATTTTAGAAATTTATATGAGTGCTTATTTGTATAACTTAAAAAAAATAGAGCTTATGTTTGAAATATTCTTACTTGATCTGTGTATTTTTTTTACTCACTAGTAGTAAAAGATTTTCTGAGTCATTTGCTATTCTTCTGCAACCTGATTTTGTAATGGCTATGTAGTAGTGTATCTCTGTCCTTGTGGACCCATTCACTTTGTGTGCTGTGCTTATGAGGAGATTTCTATGTCCATTTGGTAAGTAAAGGTTATCTGCCTGGAGAGCGTATTAAAAAGAAAGCTTCCATTTGTGCTGCACCTTGACACTTCTGAACCAACCCTATTAAAGATCCTCCAGGAGACAGTTGCTCAGAGGTCACCATTTAATCATTTACTGCTTAATATTAATTAGGCTACATAATATAATTGAAAATACTCTGCAGTAAATCATTCGTGAAGGCAAGAAATTCTTTGGTAATATCAATAATCAGTCCCAAATCTTTATAAATGAGTTTTTCATGTATTGTTTTCTTACAATAGGCTACAACTGTTGTAACCAATATCCATACTTAAACTTTCTATAGTTCAGTGCTATATTATTAATGATAAGAATCAAGCTTTGCCATTTAAAGCTGAAAGCAATAAATGGAAAATGCCTCACTGAATATAAAAATTACTTTTACTTCAGTCCTTGGGAATTCATTTCAAGAACTTCAACAGACTGAAGTAATTTCAGCTATATAAATTCATTTATTGTATTTTTACTTTTAGAAAAATTATTTTAAAGAAGAAAATCCATAGTTACTATTGCAAAAGGATGATTGTTAACGTTTAAGATTTTGGCCTAAATTCCATTTGTTAAAACATTAAGAGGGCAGTAGTTATACTCTATATTTTATGAAACCAACTTTTCTTCCTCTAAATGATGGAGTTATTTTGCTGTACTACAATATTTATATTTTAATTCCAGTGATTGTATTTTAGACATAAAATGCTGAGTAAAACTCCAATTAATTGTATATATTTCAGATTTGACCAGTTATTTGTCTTGTCTTTGACAGGTAGGATTTAAAGACATTATCATCAAATAAAGACAGTGGAATTTAGAATGAAGAGCCTGATTCCTTCAAATTCTTCTACTTATTGTATGATTTGGAACACAGCATCTAGGTGGGGCAGTCCATTAAGTTTCTTATTTCTAAAGTGACGTTCCTACTCTCTGCCTATCTCACAAAGAAGTTTTGGGTATATACATGTTTTGTTTAAATTTTTTTTTATACTTTCTTTTCTGTGGTTCCAGGTACATTGTGTCCTTGTCACCAGCCTTCGAAGTGTCAAGTTGGGGTTTTTAAAGAATGACCTCCCTGACTCCCTCTTCACCATCTTTTTTGTTACCAACTGTCAGCTGACACCAAACCTGTGCTGCATGTAATGACACTGGGTTGAGGCGGAAGACAATTGTGCCTAATAAAAATCACCAGAGATTGGAGGAAAGTGGCACAACAGTGAGCACTAAGAGCCTTGCTGAAGATGTAACCAAGGGAACATGGAACACATAAGGAAGGAAGTGGTATGTGTCTCATAATAGCCTTTTGTGGCAGAGGTAGGCTGTTTTGTGGGGGGAGACGGTGGAGGAAAATTTTTACATAGAGGTGGAGACTATACATCGGGAGGTAGTAATTTATTGAGGCATACAGTAACCTGACCAAGTCCTCATGAACAAGTGCTCAGTGTATTTGATTTGTCTAAAAACATAAAAAAGGAAACGTTTCTAAATTCTAATCAGTGACCTTTCTGTATTTACTGTATACAGTATTGGGTGCATCAATATTGTAATATGAGATTATGGACATTCCACTGTACTGTGTTTTCTATTCTCATGCCTGGGATGTTACTTATATTGATCTTATATAAGTTATAAAAAGAAGTGTGAAAACAGTGAATTCCCTGGTGATTATCATTAGAACACTGTGATTTTCTGTCCTTCTCTTTCTCTAGCTTATGATACATTTATTGCTGTAAGATATGAGAACAGACAATGTGAGAATAGAGAATTAGACAATGGTGCTAACAGAAAAAATTTGCAGTCACTGAAGGGAAGGTATGAGAGTGGGTTTGTGCTTGAAGTGGACTTATGCAGATTTTTAAAAAAACAATTAAAAATATTTTTTTCAATTATAGTTGGCATACAATATTTTATTAGTTTCAGGTGTACAACATAGTCATTAGAGGTTTATATAACTTACAAAGTGATCACCCTGATAAATAGGGTACTCATATGATATCATACATAGTTATAATAATGTTGTTGACTATATCTCCTATGCTATATTTTACATCCCCATGATTATTTTATAACTACCAGTTTGTCCTTCTTAATCCCTTCCCCTATTCCACCTAATTCCCAAACCCCCATCCATCTGGCAACCCTCAAAATGTTCTCTGTATCTATGAGTTAGTTTCTGTTTTGTTTCTTTGTTTATTTTGTTCTTGAAGTTCCACATATAAGTGAAATTATATGGCATTTGTCTTTCTCTGACTTACTCCACTCAGGACAATATCCTCTAGGTCCATCTATGTTGTTGCTGATGACAAGATTTAATTCTTTTTTATGTGAGTAATATTCCATTGTATATATGACCACCTCTTCTTCATCCATTCATCCATTGATTGACACTCAAATTGCCTCCATATCTTCACTTATTGTAAATAATGCTGCATTGAACATACTTGTATGGATGCACGTGTGC
Source organism: Hipposideros armiger (assembly GCF_001890085.2). Taxonomy (NCBI): domain Eukaryota; kingdom Metazoa; phylum Chordata; class Mammalia; order Chiroptera; family Hipposideridae; genus Hipposideros; species Hipposideros armiger. The sequence continues at coordinate 655,654 of NW_017731981.1, forward strand.
CTTCGATGTAGTGTTGGAATTACTTGGTCCTTCTGTGTCTCTTGTTGTAGCTTTTCTTTTAGTATCTATGTGTATGGTATAAGTATTGCTACTCCAACCTTTTGTTGTTGTTGTTGTTTCCATTTTTAGCCTTTTTTTTTTTTTAGCTGAGCCATCCTGCCACCTGTTGGCAGCTCAGCGGCAGCTCAGCTGGGGGGGCCGGGAATCGAACCGGCAACCCTGTTGCTCAGAGCTCGCACTTTTGAGTGTGCTCTTAACCAACTGAGCCACTCAGCTGGCCCCAAGACTCCATTTTCATAAATTGTCTTTATCTACTTCTTTATTTTCAGTCTATGTGTCTTTCGATCTCAAGTAAGTCTCTTGTAGGCAACATGTGTATGGGTCTTGTTTTTTTATCCATTCAGCCACCCTATGTCTTTTGATTGGATCATTTATTACATTTACATTTACAGTAATTGTTGATAGATAAGTAGTTATTGCCATTTTATTACTCATAAGTTTAATCTTTTTTTGTCCCCTTCTTTTTCTTAAAGAAGTCCATTTAACATTTCTTGTAATGCTGGTTTGGTGGTGAGGAACTCCTTTAGGTTTTTCTTGTCTGGGAAACTCTATACCTGTTTTTTGAGTCTAAACGATAGCTTTGCTGGGTAGAGTAGGTCCTTGCTTTTTCATCACTTTGAATATTTTGTACCAATCCCTTCTGGCCTGCAAAGTTTCTGTTGAGAAATCAGTTGATAGTCTTATGAGCCCTCCCTTGTAGGTAACTAACTGCTTTTCTCTTGCTACTTTTAAGGTTCTCTATTTGTCTTTAACCTTTGACATTTTAATTATGATGTGTCTTGGTGTGGGCCCATTTGGGTTCATCTTGTTTGGGACTTTCTGTGCTTCATGGACTGGTATGTCTATTTTCTTTGCTAGGTTAGATAAGTTTTCCATCATTATTTCTTTAAATAAGTTTTTAATGCCTGTCTTTCTCTCTTCTCCTGGTTACACTATGATATGAACATTGGTATGCTTGATTTTGTCCCAGAGGTTCCTTAAACTATCTTTATGTTTTGGATTCTTTTTTTTTTTTTTGCTTTTCTGACTGGATGTTTCCTGCTACTTTAACTTCTAGATCACTGATATGATCCTCTGCTTCATATAATCTACTGTTAATTCTCTGTAATGTATTCTTAATTTCAGTTATTGTATTGTATTCAGTTGTGTTTTCTGTCTCCATTTTTATGATTCCTATCTCTTTGTTGGAGTTCTCATTGATAACTAATTGAGCCTCCTTTTAACCAGTGTTTTGAACCCTACATCTGGTAGATTGTTTGTCTCCATTTTGTTTAGCTCTTTTTCTGGAATTTTGTTCTGCATTTCCATTTGGGACATGTTTTTTTTGTCTTCTCATTTTGGCTGCCTCTCTGTGTTTGTTTCTACATATTAGGTAAGGCTGATATGTCTCCTGGTCTTAGTAGAGTGGCCTTACGTAGTAGGTATCTCCCTGGTCACCTGTGCCAGGTGCTTCAGGTGTGTCCCTTGTGTGGGTTGTGTTTGCCCTGCTACTGTAGACCAGATAGGATAAATATGAGATGACTCCTGAATTAAGTATAAGGTACTGGTTAAGATGGGTATTTTCAATCATAACAGAAGGAGGTGTAGTACCTGTGTGTTTGGGTTGCCTATTTTAAGACTTAATCTCATACTAATTGATTATTCTATACCTTGAGACTTTTTATCAGTAGACTTACTGACCTGTGGATGTTTTCTTTTTGTTTGATTCTGACATTGATTCCCAGTGTGACATATAAGGATGGAAATAGCCATCCAGCTTGGCAATATTAAGAGGGTGCAGAGCCTCTGAAGGAGAGATAAATGCAGTGAGCCTGTCAAGACATTGCTGGATGCAGTCAGTGTATCCAGACCTCAGAATAAAGAGAACCATGGCGACTAATGAGAAGGAGAGTGTGTTTGGAAGAGGAAAAAGAGAGATAGGAGGACAAGGGAGAATGTAAATTAGTTATAGGACAGTTTCTTTCTGGAGGCTGTCTGGGAAGAGAAAATGGAGAGCAGAGTGACTTGATTGGAGGGCAGGGGCAGGACAGATTTGTAGGCAGGACAGCAATGTTTGCCATACAGAAAGGCTGGCTTATTTACTGAGAGATACTACAAAGAGATACAGAGCACTGGCAAGGTTGCAGAGATAGTGACTGCATCAGGACTTTAGCCCTGGACAGTAGGACATTATCTGGAGGGAAAATCACAGGAGAGGCAATAAATAGAACTCCATCAATTTCAATCTTATGCTGACATTAACCTAATTTTCTAGAAAAGTCATATCTTTCAATTTTGTGAAATTGTGCCACAAGTGGACAAGTGGAAGCTTTGCTTTTACCTCCCCTTGGGAAGTGAGTTTCACTGTAATTGCTTTTTATTTTCATCAC